>NC_081258.1:9220797-9288297 GCF_030490865.1 Poecile atricapillus | reverse complement strand
TATTCTTCATCTGTGGTGGAGTGTTAGGAGGACAGTGGGTCTATATTGGTATGACAGGGATCTGGATGAATGAAGGAATAAGCTGCAGCTTTCATGTCCTCCCTAAACTCTGCCCAGGGTGTCTGAAATCTTTTCTCTCAGGTTTCCTGCATGAGGGGAAGAGGGAGTGGGGAGTTTTGTCACTGAAACACACAGCTGGGTACAGGTGATGGAGAGGTGTTGGGTGTGCAAATACAGTTTTACCAGTCGGACAGCTCCTTAGCCATGGCCCTCCAATGGCTCCACCGTACTTGTCATTCTCCTTGGAAGTTCAGGGATTTTTAAAGAAAAGACCAAACTGTTTTTAATGGTGCCAGAGTGGGTGCCAGAGAGATTGCAGTTTAAAGCCACATGATTAAAAATAAGTTTCTTTAAAGCCCTGAATTCTGTTTATAAAAATAGATGTTGAACATACGGTACAACATAAAAATCCATGTGGTCCTGCAAAAAAAAAAAATAAAAAAAATAGAAAGCACTTTAGCCTAAACCAGATGTGCAAAAGAGAGCTCCTAAACGTATTTTGTATTTTTTATTTGTGTGTATGTGTTTGTGTATGTGGGAGATATTTTTGGTTCCTGCTAGGCTTCTTTGCAGCAAAGCCCCTTTCTAGAATTTACTTTCCTTTATTAGAGTTGCAGCTCGGCTTTGTGTGGGCCTCTGGGGGTTTTGGCCAGCCGTTGGCAATTTCTCTCAGACACCCAATTACCCCTGACGTCAATGCCGTCTCTCCCATCTCCCTTGGGTGCCCACATTTTTTCCTTTGTAACACTAATAGCTGACTAGCTAAGTGCCTGTTATTTCCTTGGCAGAAGATTTGATTGTGTTTTGGGCCGGATACTAAATCCAAAAACTATGTAAAAATGTCAATAGGTGAGTGCACATTGATTTCGGTTAGTCACAGTGATATTTGAGCCCCTTTGGGGGCTCTGTCTGGGGAAGTATTTTACAAGAAAGATAATATAACAGAAAATTACTGGAGCTGCACAGGTCTCTGGTGGATTTCTTAGGGGCCTGCTAAGTTTCTGTAGAATCAACAAATGCTTTATTAATCTAAATTTGCGGTTTTGTTCCTGCCTCTCTTCAGACGTTTCGGGCTCGCCGGAGGAGGCTCGGCGGGAGCGGGGCGGCCGGCGGCAGGGCCCGGCCCGGCCGGGGGGAGGCCGGGGCGGCCGCGGGCCCCTCCCCGCCCGGCCGAGGGCTGCGCTGGCAGATAACGGGGGACCGGGGGGTCCCTGCCAGCTGTGCGGGGCCGGCGCTGACTGGGAGCGGCTGATAAGAGCCCCGTGCGGCAGCCAGCCGGCAGCGCCGCTCCGCCAGCGCGCTGCGGGGCCGCGCCTGGCAAAGAAAGTTAAACACAACTGGTCCGGGGGCGGCGGGGAGGGCTGCGCTGGAAGATAATGGTAATTGATTGAATCAAAGTCGCAGAGCAGCCTTGTTTTTTTCCTCGCAATTAATTTTTTTTTTTCTAATTTTCAGACCGGAGTATCCGAAGAGCTCAGGTTGCACCGAGCACATGCTGCACTAAAAGATAATAAGCACATGCCCTCTTCAGCTTTTTGGGGGAAATTCAGGCCAAGAAAAGGCGCAGTTAAATAAAGCGCACCCCCTTAAAGTTACGAGCACACGGCTCCAAGCTCAGCAGAGCGTGCTCTTAAGGACAGGGAAAATCAATGGCTTTTTCAGGTCACCAGGCTGTGTGCTTGCTGGCTACCAGCGATGAGCAGCCAATTTTGCCCACAAAGCCAACGGATAGGCACCAGAGAAAGGGATTGTCAGGGGACTGAGTTGTGCAGTGTCCACTCATTGGGCATTTCTGCAACCCTTCTTTCTTTCCTGCTCCCAACCACAGCCCCATACCCTTCAGCTCAAGATCTATGTAGAGGAGGACAGAGACTGATGCCACTTGTGTTTTTGTATCGGTTGCATTGCAGGTTTAGTTTAGCCAGTTTGGATTTTTTTCACTGGCAACTTGCTGGCCAGAAATTTTTCTTCTCCTTTAAGGGGATTCCCCCCAATACAGCGTTCAGGAGTAGTAGTATAGTTTGTGTACTTTGAGTAAATCAAACCTTTTAGTCTTTGGCAGTTGCATCTACAAGTAGTAAAATCTTATGTCAGCACAGTGTGTAGAGTGCAGGACACCTAATAGCTAGTAAACCATTTAAAAAAGTCTTCTGCTTGATCAGATATAGTGCTGCATCTTGCCCAGCACATAATTAGTATTGAGGATGGAAAAGCCTCCCCTGTGGACCATGACACCACAGACCTAAACTGGCATTTTTTCACACATTAGAGTTTTCTTTCTTTAGTGGAAGACATTTCTTTGCTTGTTTTAAAAATCACTCTCTAAGACTTAACAGACTGTATTAGCGTATTGTGTATCTTAAATGAACCTTGCAAGCTCTAGCAGTGTATTCTTCTTCCCATATAGGCGCTGTGTAGGGTGGGCAGGCAAGCAGTATTGTAGTGCCAGAGAGATCAAACGTTGGCTAGGAAAAAAAAAACAACCCAGCCCTAACCTGGGAAATAAAAATTAACCATCCCACTTTTGCAGTGATTTTGTTGGATCCCATCCTGGAACAAGTGTATGTATGGATGTGCTAGCAAAATGAATGGGCCTTGTTGAGGTAAGACACTGTGGTTTTTGTAATCATAAAGAAGTTGTGATTTTCACTAGAGCTCTGTCATGTTTTCCTCAGAATGGCAACAGAAGATTTCTTTATGTGTGGGCCGGATTTATGGTATTTCTTCTCAGCTAGTGAAAGGGTGGAACATTTGCTGTCTCTTTGGGTAGGAGCAGGGTATCCTGATATCCTATCAAACAGACTAATAGGTCTCCTCTGCTGAAAGAGCTGGTAATCTGCCTTGTCATGACCATTGGTTATGAAAGGGACAAGTCAGCTGTGAAGAAAGATGACTTTCTTGAAGGAACCATGTAAAAACTTTGGCCTAATGCCAACACAACCATTGCTGATCAACTTTGGCAGGGACATGGCTCAAATTAGAGATTCCTTGTGTGGAAAAAGGCTTTTTTTTTCTTTTTTTCTTATAGGCTTGAGAGCCTACTGGGTTACTGTTGCTGACCTCCTCTCTTTGATGTTTCAGGTTCCAGTATAATTAAACCCACAACTGTAATGTGGTCTTGTCTCTTTAGCCACTGTGGCATGACTGGCAGGTGACACTGTCCTTCTCCACCTTAAACGCAGCTGGTGAACTGCTCCTAGGCAGTCAATGTTTTTAGGCTAGAGCAGTGCTTGGTAGCACCTCTTCTACCCTCCTCCTAGCCTGGCCAGTGTGCTCAGCCTGTTGGTCTCAGAAGTGCTGACAGCAATGTGGAAAACAAGTGCCAAAGGAAAAGTACTGTGAGGTCATTTGGATAGATAAAAGTGAATAAAATTAATGGAGATAAGGTGCACCCACTCAGCATCTGCCCACCTCTGTGCTCCTCTATGCTAAGGCACACTGCTGCCAACGGGGCTGCTGCCAGGCTGTGCTGGCATTGAGCACTCCCTGGGCTGAGACACCAGCCCTGCCTGGGAGGGGCATGGGGAAAAAACAAAACCAGTTTCTGCTGGAAAGATTTAAAAAATTACCCCTGTGCTAAGATGCAATGCTTGGTTTTGGGGTGTGAGGCAGTCACAGGCAGCTGGAGGAGCTGGCCTCTCATGAGCCACCTCCTGAAGTTAAAAGGGGGCAGGTTTTAACTTAAAACCGAAACAAAGAGCACGGCTGGCTGTGCTGTCCCAGGCCGGGGCGTGTTGGTGGCTGTAGGTTTTCCTGTGTCGTGTCACCTCCAGTGCAGGTGCCGGGTGCGTGAGGCGCAGGCACAGCAGAGCCCCCGCTGCAGGACGGACACGCTGCTCTCCCCATGCTGAGGTGGGACCTGTTCTCCTGCCCCACTCGTGTCTGTGGGGTGCAGAGGGGCCAGGGGCTGCAGTGGGCAGGCACGGTGTGGTGAAGGGGAGGCGAGGGGAGGCAGGGTTCAGTGGTGGCAGTGGGGGGAAGCAGGTGGCTGGCACTGTGTTGGGGACAGCACCTCTGGGAGTGAAGGAGCTGTGGGACAGCCCAAAAATACCAGGGTGAGTTAAGATGCCTTAAAGATACCTTCTCAATAGTCTGGACAACAGACTTCTATGCTTGTTTTGCCACATCCTATCTTTTAAATGTACAGTGGACACACTAGAAGAAAAGCTGAGTGAATTCTCAAAGCAGTGAAGGTAGGAGAGTAGTAATGGTAGCAGCTGCTTAGGAGGTGGCAACAAGAGAGGAAATACTAGCATGGAGGGGAGCAGAAAAGGGAAGAATGGAGAGGGAAGCATCACCAAAATTATTTCTATCACTTTATTAAGAACTTGGGACATTTGTGAGTGAAGCAACAAGAAGCAACAGAAAGCTTTTCCTGGAGCATTTGCTTTTTCCTACATTTGTACAGGCCTATGTGGTCTTGCAGCCCAGGTCTTTTTCCATTCCTGGGTGTTACACCTACTACCAAAATGTTGCTAAGGTATTAGCATGGCTTTCAGGTGACTGCTCTGACAATGGGGCTGTTCTTGCCATATAATTCACAGAACTTCACTCAAGTCACAGCCAGAACACTACACCTGCCCTGGAGAATAAGGAGGAAATTCACCGGGTTAAGTTGATTCTGTGGAAGCATGCAGGAATATATCCAAGTTAAACTCAAAGAGAAATTATCAGATTGGCAGCAGATTTTGCCAGGTTTATAGTTGCATTAGGAATCTCACATGAATCTTTAAATAGCTGTAGAATTGAAAAACTTAAAGGTTTTGAGAAAATTTGTTGCACAAAAATGATCAGTATGAGTATGTATCTCATACAGGACAAGGTGGCAATTTCAGTAAGGCATCAGTTACTTTGTTGAGACAGCCATGTGAACATAAGCACTGGAGCAATGTGAATAGGCATTAAAGGAGCATCAGAGTTCTGCTTTGTCTTTTAGTTGTATGCAAGTGTGCAGGAGACCTGTGAAAATGTTCTTTCAGCTCTGGAAATGCCAGGTTTAAGGAGTGGTAGCTGAGCCATAGTGCCTTTCTGAAGCATATAGTCTTTGACTTTTTCTCCTAATCTTTGAATGTGCATTAAATTCTCCTAGGTATTTTTTTTTTTTTTGACAGATTTTGGGCTTTTTTCCAGATCTTCATTATGTAGGCAGCAATCTCTCCATTGCCATGTATTGATGGTCTCTTTTATATTGCTTTTATAGCCCCGCCCCTTTGTCCCTGGTCTTGGGTTCACAGAGCTGGTAGACAAAGCAGCTGGCAAGGAAAGTGAATGACTTCAGGAAGGGATGGACTTGTATGCTCTGACCATGGAGATGACAGAAATGTAGAAAGGATAGAAAGAGGGTAAGCAAGGTCTTTAAACTGGGGAAGCTGATGGATTGTGTTCCAGAGGAAGGTTAGAGTAACAGGACTGGAAATGGGGGCAGAGGATATGAGTCAGGGTGGGAACTGCCAAGAGGAAGATGTCAAAATGTCAAAAAAGCACAGGAAAAGAAGCAGGGAAATAGACTGGTAAAAGGTAGAGTAGATCTGGAAGCAGTAACAAGAAATGAAACACACAGGCTAAGATCGTTGACTCAGAAGAAGAGGTGGGAAGTGTAAGATGAAATGAACAACTTCAGCAGAGGATAATGTCTTCCACTCTTAAAAAAAGTCTGAAACTTAGTAAAAGGAAGAAATGCATCTACTCGATTTTATTTTCCTATGCTTTTCGCCAGGCAGATCTGCGTTCTTTTCCAACACTGATGGCTGTCTCATGATATTCCTGAGACATTGTCATAGAAATAAACATGGGAAGCAAATGTCCTGCTTCTAGGAATTATGGTCAGGTAGTGTCTCTATCCTGTGAGGCATGGGCTTCCAGTAGCTAGCCTATTAGAGAATTTTTTTTTCATAAAGTATCCTCAAAAAAAAAAAAAAAAAATCATTGAAAATGAGAGGTGACTTTCTTCTGGTAGCAAAAAAACCCAAAGACTTTGAAAAACAGTTTATATAGAGGTGATCTCCATACGTCCTTTCCAAACTAAATTGCTCTGTGATAGAACCTTCAGAGGAAAAAGAAAAAGTGAAGTTTGAGTTGTGTTTCTGGTGCAGGTTGAAAAGGCTCAACGAGTTGCTCTGTTCTCACGAAGTTCGACGACAACCAGGTGATTGGCTTCCACAGGCAAAATAAGAATTCCACAATCCCAGCAGCAAGTATTGCTTGAATTCCTGGGTAAATAACTCAATTAGCTCTGCAAGATGCCCTTCTCTTGGGTTAGAGTCAGCGACCACTTCAGGATGTTCCTGCCTTTGCAGGAATACCCATGGGTTTCCAGAAAGTGAGACAGGAAAAGGCACACATGCTCCTAGTGACGGCAGCTTGAGCTCATTACTCTGATTTTCAGATATGCTGGCATTGTCTCAACAGCCTGCATTCACATTTATGGTATTTCCAGACTACTTATCTAGGCGAAAATGCGTACTCAGCCTGCTCCAGTTCTGTCTGAGCTTGAGCTCAGGGCTCAGACAATGCACACCATGACTTGGGCAGCCCCTGCACTGGACTCTCAAAGGTGCAAAGGCAAGACACAAAGAGGAGGCAGCTCTCCATGCAGGTCTTTAACTTCTGGTGGTCCTGTTGGTGATCCCACTGTCTCCTGAGGTTCTCTGAACAAATGCATCAAAAATAGCTGAACTGTTAGTAAATTATTCCCTCCCATGAATGAGCATGTAAGTATTTTTCTAATGAGATACAGAAAATGAGTCTTATTCTGCACCATCCTTTTTAGTTCGAACTCCAATTAATTCTTTCATGTTAATTCATCTTGAAGTGTTTTGGAAGATTTCTCAGCATCTACCAGTGCATTTGGTGGGACAGTCTATAGAAAGGACAGAACGTTTGCTGAAGAGCCTTTACTGTATTTTCCCATTAGAATTCTCTACTCAGTGATGAGGTTTCAAGAGGCTTTGAGTGAGCTGGTTGAGTCTCCTTTTGAACCCATCATGGATTTTTCTTTGTGTTTTATTTCCTTTAAAGATTATTCCCTTCCTTATGGCAACCACCTTTTGCCAAGTATGGCACTCCAGTTCCTTCCAGCTTTTGCCCCATTTACCACCTTCCAAAAAGATTGCAGTGTCTGTATGACCACATCTCAGATTTTCCCCAGAGGGAGCTCTGATTTCTTTTCAATCAGTTCATTTAATTGACCATGTTTATTTCCCTAGCCCTTGTGGCTCCCTGAGTGCAGCTATTCGTCAGAAGCTGGATCTTAAGCATCCTTTTCATGTTTTACCTGGAGAATTTCTTAAACCATCTCATCTGCTCTTGGCATTTGGGGCTAAGCTCAAAAGGGAAGCTCTCTCAATCAAAAGGCTATCTAAATGGATAATGTGATACTTTGAGACCTGTAACAAGGAGGCAAATGTCCCAGTCCCACTGCTCCCATGCTGATCCCACCAGAGCCACCGTAGCTTTGAAGGCTTGTTTGGGCAAGGTTCCCAACACGGATGTTTGCAAGACAGCTAACTGGAACTTGGTACATGTTCCTAGCATACTGCTTAGATGTAGAGCCTAGGCATGATGCCCACTTTGGAAAGCAGCTTTGTAGTCTATATCTGCTTAATTTAGTCCTCAGCTGGCCTCCTGAGAATGGCTGTTCACTGCATGTTGGTGTCCAAGAGCAGGAAGCGATGGAGGGAACTTTCATCCGAAAGATGAAGTAACTTGGCACTCATTAGAGTTTGGAGGCTAAATTGCCTCTTAAAAGATCATCCTTACTGCTTGTCTAAGGAGTTTCCAAGCTGTAATAGGATGGGAAGAAGTATGTCTTTGTATCCTGTGTTCCCCTTTTCTAGATGTTGTCTTGGTGACATGAGCTTCCTTCTTCAAAGTCTATAAAATTCTGTTTGAATGCTTTTCATGCTCTAGTTTGGCATACAGCATAAACCCAAACAAACTGACCTGAGACAGAAATGCATTTTCCTCTTCAGTGACTTCTGTCTGTGTCCACTGCTAGCATCTATATTAGCAAATACAATTTCTTGGGAACATTCCAGAGCTTTTCTGTTTCAGGTATTTTTAAGATTGCAAAGCACTGTTATTCCTAGAAAGTTTGGTCAGCTTCTTCCCCATCAATTTTTGAATCCCTGTTCTATTACTTCCTTATGACATGTTTTATTCTGTCTTTTTAAAAATAAACATTCAGGGGTTGGGTTAGATGATCTCCAGAGGTCTCTTCCAACTCTGGCTATTCTGTGATTCCATGAAACGTAAGTCAGGAGTAATTAGAGAGAAATGCACCACATTTGAAGTATAACGAATAGAAGTAAATGGTATGATGTGTTACTACAGTCAATGGTCAAATATCTGAATTTTAATCTTGAGGGCTGAGTTAAATAAAAAGAGATCCTTTTAAATAACTTGACATTCCCTTAATAGTTCATGAAAGGTAAATCTGAACATTTGACTTCATTGCAATAATACAGCTAGTTTAAATTTTTATTATTTTTAAGCCTGCAGCCAGCAGGCTGGAGTAAGTTATTTGCAGCATATTTTTAAAGTCCATATTGAAATATTAGCCATAACTGTCTGCTGTGTATAAAAAAAAAGGGGGGGGGGAATGAATGTTTGAAGTTTAATCATGCTTCTACTTATGCGCAGTCCCAGAGCAATCCTTTTTTCTGCTGCTGAGCTCAAACAGCTAGTAGCCAGGTTTGATCTGCTGCCCCATGGAGCAGTGCCCTATGTGAATTTGAAGTTTTCTCAACCCGGGAGGCCTGCAAATAAAGACTAGCCTCAGGTAGCCAGAGCTCTCCTTCCCAAAGCAGCTCCCCGGGCGCTGCCTGGAGCAGTCCTCCTGAAATTGTTTCAGGCCATTGCTACAGACTCTCTCTACTACTGCCCCTTTTACCCCTCCTTCCTTCTCCTCCTCCTGGCATAAGGGAGGAGTTTTGGAGTCCAGGAGTCCTATTTGACTTTAATAAAATGAAGAAAAAAAATTTAAAAAATGAAAAAGCAGAGCAGTTTGTAGGGAACTGGCACAGACTGTGGAAACAGGAGCCACAGCAAGACAAAACCCAGTGGCCTTCAAAACTTTTTTCCCTTCTTTCTCACCACATGACTTGGAGGATGTGGACAGTAATTAAAGGACCCCCTAGCTCTTCATTTTCTGTGCCTGGTCCTTTGATCTGGTTCGTGTCGGGTAGCTATTTTCATTGTTCCTGTCTTTTCTTTTATTCTCACCCAGCCCCTTTGATGTGAGCAATGATGATCTTTAATTCCAAAATAGGAGATGGGCAGGATAGCAGTACTGGCCTTATATAATGCATCTTTCACATCTTATTTTTAAACTTGAGCATAATAGGTGTAAGTCAGAGCCTGGGGAGCGTTAACCCTTTCCATGCAGGGGAACTGCTGAGGAGGTTAAGAGCCTATGACTTTTGGTAATGTCAGTCAGGTTAATTTTCTGTAGATGCCTACAGATGTGTTTGTGAAAAAGATTATTATTATTATTATTACTATTTTCCTACAAATATGATGGATCTCAAAATATAATCTGGAGGGAGTTTTTCCTAATTGTTCCCATGTGGGGAAAATGTGCTGAGAAAGAACAGTAAAGCTAATGCAGTTATTCTGACTGGCTTCACTTGGCAGCACAGTGGGAGTGAAGCATACTGTTTATTAGTGTATGTTAATAAACTATAAGGGACAAGCTGCAGGTGGCAGTTTATGAACTGTTAGCTCAGGTGAGATAGATGACAATATGGATGTTATTAGTAACATTAGCAGGAGAGAAGGGCTGCAGCTTCTTAACGTTGTCTTGAAATCACAGAAGCCCAGTGTGTCTCTGTGTGCTGCCTCTTCCTCACGGGATGCACAAACCAAGTAGCTGCACTCCAGCCAGGGTGGGTGGCACTGGGGCTGGAGCACCATCAGATGTGCCTTGTGCAGGAGCCCCTCTGCCAGCCAGCTGGGGGGACACTCCACACCAGGCTGTGCCACCACCGTGCCATGCTTTGGAGGGTGGCACACAGGGTCAGGCTGTGCCATGCTTTGGAGGGTGGCACACAGGGTCAGGCTGTGCCATGCTGTGGAGGGTGGCACACCGGGTTAGGCTGTGCTGTGCTTTGGAGGGTGGCACACAGGGTCAGGCTGTGCTGTGCTTTGGAGGGTGGCACACCGGGTTAGGCTGTGCCATGCTGTGGAGGGTGGCACACAGGGCCCTGCCATGCTTTGGAGGGTGGCACACAGGGTTTTGCTGTGCCATGCTTTGGAGGGTGGCACACAGGGCCCTGCCATGCCATGCTTTGGAGGGTGGCACACAGGATCCTCCCCTGCCATGCTGTGGAGGGTGGCACAGGCATGGAGAGCAGCACAATGGCCCCGTGGCCCTGCGGTGGGGGAGCGCTCGTGTGGCCCGCAGCAGCCCCAGCGAGGCAGGTGGTGCTGGCGCAGCCCTGGCCGGTGTCCCCGGGGAGCTCGGCATTACCGCGGTCCCCATCTGCCTCGGCGGCACCTCCTCCCTCCGGGCCCCACAACAATGGCTCTGCTGCTGCTGCACCCTGCCCGAGCCGGCCCGGTGACATTTGCAGGGTTCAGCCGTCACAGCACAATCCGCTCGGGAAATGCAGCTGTAATTGTAAATAGAGAGTCCAGAATTTTCCTACTTCGGGTCTTGAGGCACCCGCGCCGTGCAGGGGGGAGCTCAGCTTTCCTCAGTGCCTTTTATTTCAGTAGGACCTGCGACTTTCTGGAAATTTGGACAACTATAGGTCTGCTGCTAAGCCACTTAAATGTTAATGTTTCAACAGCATGTCACTGTTTTTCGTGTTCAGAAGAAGACCTAAATGGGCACAAATTAAAAATAAAATCCCAACGTTTTCGTGGTAGAATTAATTGCAGGCATAATATAACAAACTGAGAGTAAGAAATAACAAAGAAGCAGTGAGGATAACAAAGACTAAGTGTGGTAATGGACAGAGGTAGCTTGATGAGACTGATTACGTTTTAGTTTAAAGCCTGCCTTTTTCTTTTCATTCACAAAATATATATGCGTAAGTAGCTTTGGGTCTGAAACAAATTTAGATGTGGATTTATACCTTCATGACACCTGCACTTCTAGGGACATAAAATGTGTGTTATGTTTGTGTGGTTCTTAAAATAACAGCTGTTTATTAGATAACTTTCAGGGCAATTTTTATATGTTATGGTCCTGGGTCAGCAAAGTAATTCAGCAGATGCCCAACTTGAGCACGTGATGGGACACGTAGGCTTTGCAGCCTGCACTTGCTTAAACCTGGGCACATGCTTAAATAGTTTGCTGAATAGGGGCCAAGACCACTTGTAGTGAATACCTATAATTAACTTTGTTAAATGGCTTACAATATGCCACTTATTTCCATGTGCTTTTAAATTTCCTACTTGAACATTATTTGGGCTGAACTTCTGTGTGTTTGTCCTTATCTGTAGAGCTATTTTTTATTCTGTTTTTTTTTTTTTTTCTTTTATTAAATGCATTTGGTTCCCTTAGAATATTTCTGTTAGGCATGAAGGAGGAAGAATTCTCTTCTAGTTCTTCAAGTACAGTTGTTCTTTAGTACCAGTGGTTTTGTAGCTGGGGTGCTTTAAGGAAATAAGGGAAGGAAAGGATGTAGAAAAGAATAATATTTCACTGGAGCAGCTTCTAGAGTTGGAAAAAGTAGACACGCGTCTGAGACCTGGCAAAGGGATATGGAACCTGTAATCTTGTCCACTTTTTCCAGCTATATCAGCTAATCTAATAATAGAAGCTTTTAGGGAGATGTAATGTCTTTTTTTAGACACAGAAAACAAACAGTGAAATTGCAAAGGGGAAAGTTGGCACCAATACATTCCTCAATGAGTACTAGGGCCCTTTCTTCACTTGGAAAGGAAAAAAAAATCCCTCTTTCTAAAGCAACCTTGTTTTAAGGGCTCAAGCACGCCCAGATAGCCTCTAGTTAGGTTTCAGCAGTCTAATGAAGCCTGCCTTTTTTGTGATTTCACTGCACATACTCCCTGCCTGCCTTGATTGGCAGCTGGGTAGCAGACCTCTGCAGCTGTGACAATTTGCCTGAGGGAGACTGTAAGTGTCTCATTGAAACTTGCATTGTAAAATCCTCCAAAATGCCTCCCATACTATTAGGCACAGGAGAAAAACACAGGTGTGAAAAACTTTCACAGATCCCATGAGTTCAATGTCTCTTGGCAGCTTTGGTGGATTCAGTGTTATAATATAAATTTTAAACTTGCTCTTGCAAAACAGAAGTTGCTCCGTCTTCTGTCACAAGAAGTGTTGAAAGCCGGCAGCGCCTGCACCACGCTTGCCTTTCCAGGGCGATGGGGATTGGTTATCCATGGGTGAAACCTGTCTACCTGCTGTAACTCAGCAGCCTATTCCAGCACGGAGAGGACACAGGTGTCCCTGCTGCTGGGGCATCTCGCTGGCATGGCAGAGTTTTAGGAGCTCCTGTTTTCCAAGTGAAGGCATGGTCTCATCCTGTCCAAAAATGAGCGCTCGTTGATTGATTTTGCTTCCAGTGAAGGAGGGATTTGAAAACCTAAGAGGTGTCTCCGTGAAATCAACCTTCCTATATGTATGTACTGTCATTTTCTCTTCCACTGGTTAAGTAGCTTAACGTACTCCTCACTGGCACATAGGTGAGATTCAGCATTGCCAGCATGACTGGAAGATGAATCTCGGCTTCTGAATGCCTGATCCTTTTGCTGGTGTGTTTGTTCCCAACTGCTTGCCTGTGTGTTACAGCAACTTTGCTTCTTACATTTGCCATAAAGGAATCTCAATATGACTGCAGCCTTAAGATCTGGCACTTCAACAGTCTCAGTAGGTTCAACACAATATTCAGGAATTAAAGTTCTGAAGAAATGCAAGCAGCTAAATTTAGACTTAAGAAACGTGCCTGATTTGAGTGAGCTGTGGGTATGCTGATACATGGAAGTTTCCCTGCAAGCCAGCCGTGCTTTATTTGTTGCTTAAAGGGAGGAGATTTTAGTTAAGTTGGAACATTTGATTTGCTTTCTTGAATTGTTTTTGATTAGTGACTGAGTGCAAGGTTAAGCTTTAATAACATATCCATTGTAATAAAATCATGCTGTTGAGTGATACATGTGGCTAAAAAGATTTAGATACTCTAGTCTGTTAAACTAATACAATTTGGAAATGCTCTGGAAATAAGCACATAAAATAAGAACCAAAGGCAGATTTAAAGATTTTTTAACTCTTTCTGGGACTAAGATTTTTGTGACTAGACTGGCCTGTTCTGGCAAGCTGGGTGAACAAGGCAGCATGGCTGCAGCCTTGATAAAAGAGAAACTGATTTGAATTTAGTAATGCATCACTGAGTTTCTGCTGTGGTGAACTAGTGACAGACCCAGTGACTAGTTAAAGCTGAAAATAACAAATCTCAAATTCAAATGACATTCAAAAGTTTCATGAGAGACTCTCAGTACTTTTCACCTTCTTTTCTGAACTACAAACTTTGGTCAGTTCAAGACAAATCAACAATGCCATAATATGTAGATTTTGTGAGTTGGTAGTTGCAGTAGGGCTGAGGTTTTAGTTTCAGATTTTATCAGGGTTTCTGCTCTCGGTGCTTTCCGCAGACTGTCCTAAGAGCCACAAAACTTGTGCTGATGTATAGAGATTCAATGTACTGTAAACTACACAAGAGGGCTCAGTTTCATGGGTGTGTGAAGCTTTTGTGTAAATGTTTTTAATAGTGTCAATTGAGAAGCTGAACTCTTAAGTTCAGTTAAGCATTAGGGGTATCAATTTGAAGCTCAATTTGAGTTACTTGTTTGTTGAGGCTGGTTCATTTCACGGGAATGTTTTAAACAAACTTTGCAAAGCAGTTCAGTATTGTGTTTCTTATTTCACGGATGGGGAAACTGAGGCACAAAGCTATGGAGATTCTTACCTTTCTAATACAGTAGGGAGTGCTAACAGAACATTCAGTGGAGCCTCCAGACAGTGCTGCTGAGGTATGTGCCACTCCATATCAGCTCCCAGTTACTGACTGCTGTGTGCTGCTCCTTGTCTAGCAGGGGAGTCTAGTTTGTCAAAGGGAAGGGGTTTTGTCTCATCATCAAGGAAAGAAATGAATTTAAATGTCAAAGGTTGGGAAAGCCATTTTCTTCCCTTTTATGACAGTGAACGTCCCATGTTCCTCTGCTTACCAAATAAATAAATGAAACTATAAAGGAGATGGTAGCTTAGATTAAAAAAAACAACCCAGCACTGCAATCCAGAGCATCTGTTTTCTACTGTATTTTTTCCCCGATCTCTTTTTATAATTTACATCCAAAGCATGAAGTGACAGAATTTGGCAGACTCAGATCTGTACAGTAGAGCTTAATGGTTTTGTAGCAGGGAATAAATAAAGCCCCTCAAGCCTGCTTAGTTCTCACCCATGCACATGAGCAGGGAGTGGGGGAAGGAGTGTTGTATTTTTCTTGGATAAAAAATCTTTTAGGTTTCTCCTAATCTGGCACCTGGAGGTCCAGCTGTGCTGGCTTGAGGCTTTGTGTAGCCTTGTGCATGGGAAAGATGATGGACAGGCCGCTGTAGAAGTTGAAATGTTTCACGTCTCTACAGGCAATATGTATAACTGTATTTGTGAATAGTGGCAGTGCGCAATTGGAGGTGGAATTACTCTTCAAACTATGATTTGCCAATAGTGCTACAGTCTGGGCTGGTTTCTGTTGCGATTTGTGGGGAGGGCCAGCAGCGTGTGGATTTTCCAGCTTTGCTTGCTCGTGCTACAGCAGCCATAGAGCCTCTGTGCCTGCCATCATTGCTTCCTGTCTAGATGAGCTGACTGTAAATTATTTTCCCTGGTTTGAGCTCTGCACGTGGCCTGGAAATGTGTTACTCTGGTTATGTTTGGCTTGGTCTTCTGCTAATTTATACCAGTTTCTACTTCAATATATTTCCATTGGCTTAATTCAATGGCAGTATTTCTAATTTACTTGGGTATAAGTAAGAGTATTGGGTTCATTACTGCTAACACTTTAGTATCTTGATTTATTTTTGTTCTTCAGTCACACAAATGCCAAGGTTAATTTGTTCTTAAACACTTGATTTTCTAGGACATAAAATGATTCCATATTTAAAGAAGAAAGTAGAGGACAGTTTTATTCTGCAAAGTTGTCTAGGTTGGGGGATGGTGGGTTTTGTTTATTTGGATTACAGAACTTAGAAAATGCTGGGTTAATATTTGAGAACTGAAAGATTTAATTTGCCCTCACTGGTACTCTTGGATCCTCTGGATTCCTCAGCTGTGGATTGGGAGCTGATTTGGAGTGGCACATACTTGGCCCAAAATGTTTCCAGTGCCTCTAGTAATAAGTGATTTTAATGGAGAACTTTTCACAGCAGAGGACTTGGAGATATAGTCTGTGCTTTAATAAAGATGCTATGTCTCCACAGCGTACATTAGTCACTGAGTTAAACAAGCATCAACATTAAAACAGACATTATCCCCTGCAGTGTATTTTCTTAGTGCTTTGTCCATTACATCTCTCAAATGGTGAGGTTTCTAGTCCTTCCTGGTGGAAACAGCTCTTTTCTAACATTTATTGCAGATATTTTCCCAGTGTCTTACAAAAAATTGTTCTTTCTTCTCTTCTGCCCTCCCCAAATGCTCAGTGGAATGCAGTGATGGTGTTTACCATACATGAACCCCTTGGAAGCAGTTCCTGCACCTTCCTTAGCTGTTCTTTAACAAAGATACATATAATCAGACCTTTTAACCTTTCCTCATAAATCAGTCCATCCAGCTCATTAATCACTTCTGTTGCCTTCTACTGAATTCTCTCCAATTTGTCATCATCCTGTGGCTGGGGACAGCTCAGTGACGGCAGCCCTGCACAGAGGTTCAGTACCAGCCCACTGCACCCAGAGATCAGGATTTATTTATTTTGTCCCTCTTTCCTTTTGCTTTATTCCCAGTCAGAATATATCTCCTACCCACTCTGCATAATCACTTCTTTAAAACATTTATGGAGATAATTTGCAATCTTACCATACTCTGATGTTGAGTTAGCAGAGGTTGAAAGAGCAAAGAATCCTTTGTGTGACACTTTGTGTCTCTCCCTCCCTTCCTTTCCCTGCTCCCCACCCCAAAATAAACAACACAACTCTTGATTTGGTGCATATGGTCATATTGAATGTGAGGAAAGAGGTAGCATTAGAGAGGAAAAAAAGATGCTGAAAATATAATTGCCTAATTGTGAATCCTAAGTAGTGCAGGCAGCAGGGGCGGCCCTGACTGGAAGAAATCAGAGGGTCACTAATTCATACTGCCAACATCCTAATTAGCTGTGCAAATGTAATGTTTATATTGTTGGGGATGGATTACAATATCCATTGTAGAATGGAAAGAAATAAATGAATTGTGTCAGTGGAGCTATGTAGAAAACACTCCTGCCACCCCATTAAACCATGAGAAGTAGCTTAGCTACTAAAAAAAGTTTGTTTTCAGGCTGATGCGCAAGTCTAATTGGGTTTCCAAAGAAAGGAACATGTTTTAATTATTAATTAGAAATCAGAGGAGTAAAAGAGTGGAAATCTGCTTCAGCTGGAGGTTTTGCTCAATGCTGGATTTCTCCTTAATAAGCTGAAGCATTCCAGGCCTGCCTTAGTTAGCAGTTGGGTGCAGTGGCTTTACTCGGGGGGTAGACATCTTAATGCTCATGTAATTATCATGTAATTATTTTGTAATGTGGGATCAAAATTTTGCATAGATGGCATTCTTTCACTGAACTTGAAAAATAAAAAAGTTGTGTTCATTAATGCAGTGATTCAGTCATTTTAGTCTAAGAAGCAGGGTTCCCTCATCCCCCTCCCTATCTCTTTAAGACACAAATATTTTGAAACAGTTTTAGGGATGTTGACCTCAAGATGAATAGAATTATTTAATTTAGATTTTGTTGAATATTTAACAGATTTCTTGTTGGTAATACTGCCTTTCAACAGAAGTGTCAAGTGGGTTGCAATTACCATCAAAGCTGATAGGTACAAATAAGCGATGATCCTGTCTGCTAACACAGGGTGTGCAGGTTCATAAAGGGGAATTTCTGTGGAAGTTGCTTTCTCTCTATGAATTTTCCTCCCTGTTGCCATTGAACTTCTGGAATCAAAGTTGTTAAAGACTGATAGACTTTGTCAGAAGATGTTAAGTGGATTATGGCCCATCATAATAAATATTCCCTATGGAGAGACAGGGTATGTTCTCATGAACAGAGAGTATGGAGCTGCCTCTTCTGACTTGTGCTTTCTAGTGCCTAGAAGTAGTCTTGAGCAGAGTTCTGCTCTGTTTACAACTGCACACAGCTTGTCTGCACAGATGAAAATGTTACTGGGCCAGTGCTGTAGCTCTAGTGGCTGGAAATCACTGACAGCCTGGATCCAAGCTGAATCACAGGTTAAACCTGACAAGTTAAAGAGCATAGCAAGAGCTGCTGGCTCTTGAGTTGCCAGATGTTTGTAGATCCATGAGTGTCTTAAGAGGAGCTGCCCATTAAATGTCTCAACTTTAACAGGAAAAGAGAACGGGAAAGAAGAGCATATGACTCCATATGGCTCCCTCAGTGTAGCAGTAAATCCTTTGTTAGTGGGGTGCAACTGTGAGGAAGTACAGAGCTGTCTCCTGATGTTGCTGTTTCATAGCAAAAAATCCATGGAGGAGATGGGGAGGATATAGCTAATGTGAAGTGGATGGCTTCCTTTGGGGTTATGGCTTCCATGAACTTGTAGGTGCAGCATTATAATAAACAAAATATCTGACTTAACAGAACAACAGAAAATGTTAAGAACATTTAAATTGGCCTTTTTTTCATGTGTCTGCTGAAATTATTATGTTTGAAAATGTTCGGTTTGTATTCACAAAAGAATGCAAAAGAAGATTGAAAATTCACAAAAGAAGTAAAATTTCCTAATTGTGGGCCATTTAGCACCTGTTTTTGCCTATAAGACTCAATATACTTTTTCCAAAACCTTGTTTTAAGAAGGAAAAAGTTTCTTAGTTGTTCTTTTTCAGACAGCTGCACTGTGCTGTCCTACCCCTTCTCTACAGATTATTTACATGATGTTTAGCTGCAAAGGATTTGACAAAGATGGATACCGGTATCAAGAAGGGACACTGATTTGTGCTGCTACCAAGAGCTAATTCTGCTTGTGTGAATTATAAGGCAGCTTTGGTCCCCCCTCTCTACTAACAAAGTTTTCCCTATTATCAGAAAGGAAACCTACTTCATGACTTGTATTCTCCCAGCAGAAGTCAGGTTAAGCTTCATACTGTAGAGGATGTAACAAGTAATTAAGAATAACAAGCAATTGTGATTAAAAACTCAAAAGAAAACCTTCACTTTCAAGGGGCCATATGTTGGTAAAAGTGCTTCCCAGCTGAACCATATGGATGGGTGGAATGTGGGATATCCTGCACATTGGGAAGAGGCTGTAATAATTTGTTACTTGACATATTACTGTCATGTTTCCTTTTGATCACGCCAGACATCCACAGGTCTCTGTCACATCCTTGTAGGAGAATGAACATGGGTCTCTGCAAACTAAGTATTGTATCTTAGTTAAGTTAATATCAGAGTTAAATCAGAGTTAGTTAATATCAGAGTTAAAAGTGTGCCTGTAATTAAAAGAAGACCAGCTTCTAACAGAAGTTGCCTTGGTCAGGTGTTGGAGTCAGTGATCCTGTCCCTTCCCCTCTCTTGCTGGAACCTGGAAAAACAGTTGCAAGTACCATTTAGAAGGCTGTTTTGCCAAGTGTCTGGCAAATGCTGCATGTCAAAACATCTATCTTTTTTCCCTTTGTGGGCAAAGAGTGAGCCCACATCTCGTATGTTCATTGGTCACAATAAGAAGGCTAAACACGCCATCCAGTAAAATGCTGTACCTTCAAAAGGGGAACTGGTCCTTTATTTTGTGGAGGCTTCTTCATTCCTTTGTGAAAAAGAAAGCACCAAGTGCTGCTGTGGAGCAATAATAAAGATGTATCATAAACCATGGATAGTCTTTAATCAACTTCAGCAGCTTCATGGAGACCTTGCAACAGGGTTTTAGGCTGAGATTCATGTGAGAGTGCACAGTGATATCTTAGAAAAGGACATCATGAAGCCTCGTGTGTGTGAGTGTGAAGGGACTGCTGACACTGACATCTAATATCTTGAATATATGTTCTGCTGTTGTGCCTTCTGGCACAGCCTTGGTAGTTTCTTCATCCACTACAACTTTCAGGAAGCTCATCTGGTTGTGTGGGAGAGGATGTGATTAGCAGCAGTGGCATGTGCCTAGCACTGCTGTGTGACTTGCAGAGGTGCTTGTGAGATGCCTGAAGGGTGTTTATGTTCATGTTGCCATTTTCAGTAATCAATTCTTATTGATTTTTTCACAAGAAATCAAAGTTATTTTATAGGAAAATATTATGGAGGTTTCTCTTGGATCAATGGATTTTTGATTTCTAAAACTTGCAGCAACTTAGAAGCTTTTGTACTTTTTGGCCCCCTGTGCTTCAGCACACACAATAAACCTGTCTTTGAACTAGTCTGGGAAGTGTTTGACATGGAACCTTTGCTGATGTATTGTTTTTCTTCCTAAGCCATCAGTGGAACAACTTGCTGCTTCCTCCTTGCATGAAAAAGCTGGCCCACCTCAATCCCCGTTAGCACCAGTGAACCCCAACACCACAAAAGAACCTCCATATCTAACTTGCATGCAGGCAGCATCAAGTTTGGGAGGTAGTAGTATATGGTTTGCAAGTTCTTGCATTATATGTTTTCAGCAGAAATGTTTTTAATGGAAACACAAGCAATAAATTCAGGCCCTGTAGGTATGGATTTAGGTATTGTTTAGTTTTCTTTAGTTTAGAGAAGCTTTTGCAGTCAGCTGCCCTGCAGTGGGCTAATGCTGGCTGGCTGCCAGATGCCCACCCAGCTGCTCTCTCCCTCCCCAGCCTCAAGAGGACTGGCGGAGAAAGTGAGATGAGAAAGCTGAATTGAGATAAAGGTAGGGAGATAGCTCAGCAATTACTGTCATGGGCAGAGCAGACTCAATTTGAAACTGACTTTTCCTCCATGCCCCAGGAGTGCTGGGCACTGGGGGGTTATGGCCAGTCCAGTGATGGTCAGTCAGTGGTGGGTCTGCTGTGGAGCAGCTGTATCCAGCACAGGGCAGCCCCTGAGCCCTTCTCACAGCCCCCCCCTGCAGCCCCACAGCGCAGCCTCACACACCCAGTGCACGCTCACATTTCCAGCCTGTGCTGTGCAGCACGGCCCGGCCAGCCTGACCCCTGGCCTCCAAGCAGATGTCTCCAACTTTTCTTGCCTGCTGTCAGGGTAAGTAGGTGAGGGCTCTCACATGAATGTTGATCCTGAGCCTGGCTTGTGGAGGCCCTCTTTGATGTTTTATTTTGGCTACTTGCCAGGGGGTCCAATTTTTTAAAGCACAGGGGTAACAATCAGATTATTTTTATTATCCCTGCTTCAGAATTCACTGTTCTGCAGACATCGTTTCCTGCGCTCTTGCTGGGTAGCAAAATGTCCCTGAGAAGGATGTGCCACCAGATGCAAGATCTGTTTCTGTGTTGCTGGGAGGAACAACACAGGGACTGCAAAAGTTGCCTGGCTGTTCAAATATTAATGTCACAAACTGTGGCTTGCTCTTCACTGCTTTCCTCATTTAGCCATCCCAGAGCACTATTTGGAAACGAGCACAATGCACCTGGTGGGTCAAGAAAAGCCTTCCTTGCTTTTGTTCTGGATACGTGGTGATGTGTGATAGCATGTTGTGGTACAAGAGTAAGTGTGTGTTGTAGAAAAACTCAGTATAGAATTAATACCTGCCTGGAGGTTTCTATGTGCTTAGGTGGGAAATTCAGCCTTATCAATCATTCTTTGTGTTTCACTCTTCAGAATAAGTACCATTCAGATTTATGGGCTGCCTAATTTATTAATCTGAATACAAAGAAGACAAAGATCTATCTGATTCATTGAATATAATCTTTTGGGCAGATCAGGAAGATGAAGAAAAATACTGAGCGCTGGCTTGGAATAGAAATCTTCAAATATTATCATTTGATCTAGAAATAAACTGGCAGAGCACAAAGGTTGCCTACATTTAACATTCATAGCATTTTACTACTAGATACAGTGCTTACCTCAGATGTCAGAAAATAAGAGACTTGGCACAAAAGCTGGGTTTTATTCATTTTGTGACACTCTTCCTAATGCTACCCAAACCAGCATGTGTTGGTCTAATTGCCCTTCTGTATCTCCATTTTTATATCACTGTAGCTCTTTGGAATTTGGAAATTCTTGATTATTCTGTGTACTGTAACATTTGAAACTGTGCTTGAGCCTAACTGTATTTTGATGCCACTGCTTGCTTTAAATGGCAGAAGCACTGAATATAAATTAGAATATATTAGCATTTTGCTGACTTAAAAGATGACATTTATTGTGAGGCACAAAGAGTTAATCTTAGACTTTTAGCTCTGAGCTTACTTTATTGAGCTTCTGCATACACGTGTTAATTTTCTCAGATGAGGGATAATGGATGTCACTTGAGAAAACAATACTGATTTGGGTTCTTTCATAGTTTGTGGGTTTATGTCCCACATGGTATAGAAGCAGGCTCTGGGAGATTGCCTGAAATATGCCTGGCCTCTCAGCTGCACTAAAAATAATTCCTGCTTCCCTTATTTCTAGAAGTAATTCTGAGATGCTGCAAACCTTTATCAGTTTAGGAAAAAGATTTCTCTTAAGCTTTCAAATAACAATAAGGGAATGGTCTTTAGGTGTGACTGTTGTATATCCAAACCACTCCTTTGTGAAAATGCACGTGTGTTGTGGATTTTTGTTTTGTTTAATCACTTCTGTTATGAAGTGTTCTTGATTGGGTGACCTTTCTTTGAGAGCAGCAGTTCACATTGGATTTTGGCAAAATGGGTTTGATCATCCTTGCTTTACTAAGCACTAGTACCTAGATGACAGTAATTCACCCTCTAATACCCCCACAAAACCTATTTATGCAGAACTTGACATGATTTGCAGTCTCTGTAAAGAAGGAATATAGGACTTAAGCAGTGCCTAGAATTATTTTTTTGACCTCCATTAGAGTTATTGGTTGAAGTATTAGGCTCTTCAGACAACTAAGCTGTTCTTGCTGTAACCTGGCACTTAGCACCTATCAATTCTGTGGCATTCATGTGTCTCCCTCCTAACCTGGAGGTGGAAAAATTGCAAGGGAAATTGCTGCCCAGCATTGGAGAGTTTCAGGCAGCCAGTTAAATTGATCTTAGTAGTGATAATAGTCCAATTTAAGGCAACACAATCACAACCTTTTTATTAATATTTGCTGACCATTGTCCATTTTGACATGTTGCCTGTGAATGCCAATAAGCATCCCAGTGTCGGGGTACTCATTTGAGCTTTGTGATCTGCAGCACACACGGGTACAGAAGTATTATTTTATTTGTTTGTTTCTGCGGACAGAAAAAAATGCTGGCAACTAATAGATTCTAGAGATGTTTTTTCTAACACTAATTTTAAGGAAGTGTGTGAATAGAAAAAATTGTTTCTGAGAATTCAGATAACATCTGCATTAATATGGTATATTGTAAGGATCATTAATGTTCAGAGTATGTTATCAGGTGTTCTCTAATGCACTTTTGATGAGCTGTAATGATGCTTGCTGTAGTGTTTTTTCATCTCTACTCTCCCTCCCTTTTTTTTTTCTGCTTGATTGTAATAATGACTTAACCCAGGTGGTAGACTCTATCCAGAAAGTGCCCAAGGGAAATATTATTCCCTAGTACCAGCAAACATCACAGATAGTCATTGAGTTCACTATGAAGTTTCCTCAGGAGGGAAGATCTTGGATCTCCCCTTGGGTATCTGGACCTGCCCCACATTTGCAGTGTAATAATCTGGCTTTGGGATGAGATGGAGAAATGGCAGAGAGAAACAAAATGAAAAATGTAAGTGGAAGGGAAGGAAAAAACCCAGTAATATATGGTAACATTTGAAATTACAGATTTTTGTTAGAATATTACTTGTCATAGATAAGGGTTCTGGAAAGTATTTGGATCATTTTGAGATTATTATTAAAGAGCACAGTGCAATTTAAAATGACAAGGATGAGTGCAAGGACAGAGATTCTTCCCTTTGGATATCTCAGAGTATTGGTTGGTTATGATCCTGCTAGAAAATACTTCTGGATTTTGGATATGACTGATATTTGTCCTTAATATTTGTCTTTTGTAGCTCTCTTAATCTGCACTATCAGCCAGGAAATGTATTTTTAAGCTCTGGTTTCGTGGTCCTTGTTATGCCACCCAGTTCCACAGAACAGCAAGCTTTAAATAAATGTCACGGATATGCTGCAGCTTTGTCAAGTAGACAAGTTGTCTAAAAGTGAAAAAGTGAAAATGCAGGCAGTAGTGATAGAAAAACACTACACATGTTTTTCAGCTGAGCAAAGTCTTTGTAGTAGTGAGTGTGCAGTGTCAGGTATCACTCACTGTGTGCTATTAGGATTTACTGGCAGTAGCCAGCACAGGCACCACAAGCAAGAGCAAATCACATTGGTTGTTCAAAAGATGGTCTCTTGTAAGTTTACCCTACATGGTAAGTTTACCCTTACCATGGGTTTACACACATGTGGGAAGAAGGGGCTTCTTTGTTTTCTTATTTTTTCCAAATCTCTTTTTCATTGTTTGTAGAAGAATTCAAAAATAAAGTACCCAGGAAGAAAATTATGCTGTTGGGTTGCTTTTGGCTATGTTATGTTGAAAGCTATACTTTGCAAATGTAATCTGTAACAGCAAACTGTGTACAAAGGAAAAGCAGTTGTGTGTTGCGTGCTACATTTTCCATTTTCTGTATAAAAGCATGTTTAAATAATTTTATGCCCTCCCCTTTTCACTTTCTTAGGCAGCAGCTGACTGCATGCCCCTGTCAGCCCAGGGCTGTGCATGTGGTGTGGGGAGACCTTTCACAGCAACGGGGGATGCAGCAAGGCTCAGGCAGCTCCCCCACCAGTGGCTGTTTTGCCTGGGACAGATTTTCTTTGAGGTTTTGTTCTTACTTTCTGAAATGCTTTGTACCATCTCAATCCACCCACATCTGCCTCCTTAATATTCTCCATGGATGGGACAGGACTAGAAGGGCAACTCTACAAGTCTCCTAAAATGGAAGTGAAAAACCTAAGCGATATCTGGCCCAAAACCATTTTAGATTTCTCTTGGAAAAAAAGAGGCTTTTTAGTGGTCTTTTGCTTCTGGGAGCATGGTTTCCCTCCCCAGTGAGATGCATTTTGTGTCAGCTGTTTCTATATTAAAAAAAAAGTCTCCTGAAATAACTGCTTGTGGCTTGTCAGCATCTGGCAGCCCTCTCCTCCTGCAGCAGGCACCACCAAGGTCCCGTGTGAGCAGGAAGGGCCCCTCTCTCCCTGCATGGCCCCTGTGGAGAGGGGGTGCCTGGCCCAGCCGGGGTCACAGGTGGGGCAGCCCAAATGGATTGCACTGCGCTCGCTTCTGATGTGCCTGGCCCGTGCTTGCACACCCCGATTAAATTTCTGCTCTTGTCAGTCCATTAAACCTCCCAAAGTGATTTGTTCTCCCCAGAGAATCAGAGGAGAGGGGGTGGAAAGGTAAAAAGAGAAAGGAGAAAAATAAAGAAGCGCTGGCAGGAGGAGAGGACAAACCAAAAATGAGTAAAACAGAGCTGCTGAATCCAATAGCCAAGTATTACATTATAGACTCCCAGTTTGGATATAAAGAAAATGTTTCCTTAGAGCAGAACTGCATCCAAAACTTAAAAAAAATGTTTTCCAGAGGTGAACCAGATGTGCTCTGTCCTGTCTCAGGAGGGGGGAAGGTGCCTCACCTCTTGCACCCCTCTCAGCCCCCAGCCCTGCTTTGCACTGCAAGCAGCCAGCAGGATGGTTCTGAGGGTTGCTTGTGTTTCCTCGCTGGATTCCTGGGTAATTCCTGTACCTGGCTGGCCTGGCCTCTGGCTCCTGCAGCAGATTCACCTCTCACTGCTGCTGAGTCCTCTGTGGACCTGCCATGTGCCTCAGTGGCCCTGATGTGACCAGCCAGCTTTGCTGGTGGATTTTGTGATGCTGCTAAACTGGGAGGGTTTTGCAGGCTGGTGGTGAGGCTCACACAGCTCAGTGTGACAGTGGCCACCTCGCCGTGGCTTCCCCGAGTGTCCCTCCAACGGGGCCGAGGACAGAGCAGAAAAAGTCTCTGGATGTGTTTCAGGTCTCCCAGCTTCCTGGTTTTGAGGAGTCCATATGTCTGAAAATATCATCCAGCTAAATGAAAAGTGTTTCCTAATGAAACAAGCTATGCCAAAAGAGCACAAATGTTGTCACCAAAGTTAATAAAAGTAAGGAAATTAATACTTATAGTTGACCTCCAATACCTAGGCACAGTGGGGTGTAGCAAGGAAGTAGTTAGACAGGCACCATGGTGAGCCTTTGCAGTGAATTACCTTATTTTTATTAACTTTCTGACAACCTTGGTGAATTTCCTTTCTTTTTATGAAGTGATTAAAAAACCTAATCAGATCATGTAATTAAAATACATAATTGCACAATCTCAGAGTTTTTCATAATTACTGTACATGGTAAATATTGTTACCTGATAACACTTTGCACAAGAATTCTGATGAATTTATGTAGGATGGTTAGGAGGTGTCTGATTTCCAGTGTTTGCAATGGAACCTCCTCTAACAACACTGGATAGATAGTAAAATGTTTTAAAATGGAAAATGTAGTGAAACTAGAACAATGACTCAGTTGTTCTTTTTTTAAAGCTTTTGTACATATTGGGCAGCTGGTATGTGTTGACATGGTGTGTTTCTGTGCATTTATAATGGCTATTTCCTTTGTGCTCACACCTCTGCTTCTGTTTTGTTAGGCACCACCCACTGGAAAATGGGTGTTTTGATACAAAGCAACACAGTAAAAAAAAAAATCAGATCAAATCCAGTATCTCAATTCCAGCCAAAGAACTGAATTAAAATGGAGTCCCTCTTTAAGCCTGTGTACAGTGACTTCAGGATAGACATGATGTTGCAGCCTTCCTGATGTCAGGTAGCAGGAGATTCTGGCCTGTGGTTATGTTCATAGAAAATCCAAATATGCAAGGTATGATAATCCTAAATAATGGGAAAATTGTTACCCAAAAACATACAAATAAAAAGGTCTTATATGTCTTTAAAATCAGCTTCCAGAAATCCAGGCCCCCAGCCTCTAAATACAGATGATAGTTTGGGACAGGTGGGGAGTCAAGGCTGGTACTCGTAACTCTTGGTACTCATACGTTCATGTTCGGTGAGATGGAGATAGTGGGGTTCAGTTTCACAACTAATTCTGGCTAAAGGTGTGAGGAAGCAGTTACTGAGTTTTCATTTATTTGTCCAATTTTGTTTGTTTTGGAAAGGGTGAGATGGCCTAATTATCTTATTTTAGAGAGCAGTGCAGTTTATTTGTGGTCAGAAAACTCTTCTGTCCTGAAAATTGTTGCATTATTGACCAGAACTAAATTAAATATTAGAAAAGCCTTGACAAAACATGTAAATAATATGTGAATTGTATCTGGGGAACCTTGTTCTTTCTTTTTCCTGTGGGAGACACCAGAGTTGCCCAATCTGTGCTCCTGTCTGGGCAGGGAGCTTTGGCTGTGAGTCTGGAAAGGGCAAAACCCAAACAGATTCCAGGGAGGTGGCAAGGGGTTTTCATTATTTAGATATATTTAGGACAGTAGGCTTTTTTGCAAGTGAATCTGGCCTGAGCTTTACAACTCTTTGTGCTATTTATGAAAACAATAGTTTTTCATTTCCATGAAATGAAAATGTGGGGGGGTGTGTTTTCAGTCATTAATTGACTGGAGATGGCTTTTTGAACACATCTGGTTTTGGAAGTACAAGTATGTCTTTTAAACCTCTGCTGCCTGGTTTCCCAGAGAGATTTTTGTTGTTTATTTTTTATATAGTCTTTTGCTTTTTCTGTTTTGATATTTTTACCATTTTTCCTGTGCAGAAAATGTGCCACTACCCTAAACATCCTCCGCCAGCTTCTACCCATGTTTAATTTAGGGGACTTTTCTGTAGAAAGCCTGTACCTTTCTGTAAAAAGCCTTGCTGTACCTGTAGTGTCAAGAGGAACTTTTGAAGGGTAAATTCAATCTCTCTCTCCCCATGGCCTCTGCATTCCTTCTACTGAGTTGTTTAGTCTATTAACAGTCTCAGCTACTTTTTTGTGCGTATAACCAGTCCTCCTCATGTGGCTAAAGTTAGAGAGAAAGCTATTGACTATAGCTTTTCCCTTTATTTCATTTAATTCTCTGATATCAGTGCCAATGTCTGTGTGAGACTGCTCTCAAATGGAAGGAGTGCTGTTAGCGAGTTGGTGGGGAAACAGATATTTGTTTACAAGTGCCAAAACATTTGCTGTCCCTCCTTCTCTTCAGGGATAAATTGAGATGATTCAGTGTACACTCCAACCCTAATTTTAATCCCATTTAAACAAATAATTGTGCCCTGCACCGTTCCTTGTTATAAATTCACCCTCTCATGTAACTGGCCAAGGCACAGAGACAGTTACTAACTAGAATAAATCGTACAATTAACATTTTGTGGGAGGCGAAAAACCAACCACTCATGTGTGGTCAGAAGAAAACCCACATCGCTAGTTAAACTAGAGCAATCTGAATAGAGAAAATTACCTAAGACTGTAGAACAATTCAGGAGGAAGGTGTCTCTGCCGCAGGGGACTTTGAGGAAAGTGCCCCCTGTTCCGGTCCGTGGGCAGTGTGGTGCTTGCAGCTGGGGCTGGGAGCGCAGCGCGGGTGGAGGGGAGGTTCCTGCCAGGCTCTGCATGGCTCCTGGCAGGAGGGCAGCAGGGCTGGAGGGGCTGCTGGCTCCTGCTTGGATTCGCTCTGGCTCCCCAGCTGCGCTCCCCACTCCTGCCTGCCTGCACTGATGAGCATCCTCCCTACGGGAGGCTTTCTCCGGAGCGTGGTCGCTGCTGACTGACAACCTGAGAAGCCTCTAAAGAATTTAGAGATGCTCAAAAAGTCTCTTGCAGACTTGTGGTGTGGGAGATGGGGCACAGCCTGGGCTGCTCTCAGTGCTGGGTACCCACAGGAGAGGGATATCCAGTACTCTGTGACACTGAGGTGCTTGCAGTGGGCTCCACAGGGCTCATCCCCTGCAGCCTGAACGGGGTCTCAGCAATGCTGGGCATGGGATCCTGCCTTGAGCTGCACCAATGGAGTTGTGAGCCCGAGGAAAAGAGGCCTTGGCTGTTGCCACGGCTTTTCTTTTGAACGCCTGAGAGCGCAGTCGCACGATTTGTCATCGGGCCCTTCAGTCAAAAGGGCAAAGCTGTGCTGGAAGAAGAGAGCAGCTTTCGGCGGATGGTTTTGTTGTGTGGTGCAGTGCAAGTCCTCAGATCACAGATGCCGGGTCACTGATGGTTAAACTTGAAAGGACTCTCATGCAGCACGTTTGTTGTAGGGAAACACTGGTGTACCAAGAGCAATCTTACCGGGTGGCAAATGCATCTGTTTGCTTGCTCGTTTTAAAAGTCTCTTCTTGTTTAAAATGGTGAGTACTGTTAGGAAAAAAGAAGTAGCATTACCATACAGCACAGAATACATGTCTCTCCTAGGCAAGCCATGCTGTTTGACTTTCATCTTGCATAGTAAAAAACCTATAGTTATTTTCTTTTTAAACCTTTCAGTTATTTCTGTCAGGTATTGAAAAGTGGAGAACTTCCTTCCCACCTCGGTTTCATGCAGTTCCCCTCAGGCCAGTTACAAACATGGTGCAGATTCATGACCAATGTTTATGATAATCAGGAATGTGCTTCATATTCACCAGTGTGCTGTTACATTTGGGGGTGCTCTTTTTAAATTAATTAATTTCTTAAAAATTGTTCACTAATAAACCCAAAGTCTTAACAAATTATACTTTGTCCTAACATGCACCATCCCCAAGGAATGGGAGATTTACTCAGCTGGAGCAAACCCCATTTCCAGTCTTGGGTCAGATGGAGCTGGCAGCTTCTTCAGCTCCAGGGATACCCCACTGGGGTCACTGGGGCACACAAGCCCCTCCAAAACCAGGCAGATGGAGGCCTTGAGGGGCTACAGTCACCAGACCTGGGGAAGTTCTTTTGTTTGCAAGTGCAGCTTCATTTCCATTCATGGTGTTTGCATGAAATCTTAATTCTGAATTCACTAAAGGGATAAGGAATACATGCACCTTTCTGAAAATATCTCTAGTAGAACTGGCTATATCTCATATTTATGTCACTTGAGTTTTGAGGAGTGTTGAGTAACTGCTGTTCCTATTGAATTCAATGGGATTGCTGTGAATACACAACACATTTGGAAGTCAGAACAATAATGTGTGTGCATAGCTATAAAGTAGGTTACTTGATACTGTTTGTCACATGTAATTTACTTTTCTTCCCTTCTTCTTTGAAGGCAATGTAAAGTCTGGATGTTGTTGGTTTTTACTGTTTGTTTATTGCTGAGTAATTTCAGCCAACATGTGTTTTTCAGCATTAAGTCTATTCATCATGAACATCAACCCATTGAAATTGTAAGTGCGTCACAGTTTTCCCACCTAGATCAAAATGAGAGTCTGGAACAGCCTCCTTCTTTTCAACTTAACAAGCTGGTTTTATTTTTCCCTGCAACTTGCTCTAATAATATGACCAGCTTTAAGTTCCTCAGGCCGGAAAGCTTGGCAGTAAAGTTCTGTGTAGAGCAGAGGTTTGAAACATGAGATTTTTCTCAGGTTTGGAACATGGCAATTGTCTTCTCTTCTACTAAGCACTGATAGAAAATATTCATTTAGAAGCAGAATTCTGTTCTCTGGAAAGTACTTATCATCTGTTAGAGACAGGGACTGCAAACCCATTTTCTTACAGGTCAGGTCACCGCATAATATCAGTTGAAGATCACATCACAGAAAGCCATCCTAGCAATGCAGTCACTTCTGGTGACCCCAGCCAGAGGGCACAGAGCATTTTTGGTGTCTGGTCTATTTTCTCACTTCTAGTGATTCGTTTGGCTCACAGCTGATACATGACAGAAGAGTGGAAACAGCTCTGCAGAAATGGAAAGGCCACTCTAATGTTCTATACCAGCAGAGCAGCAGATAGCCATTTGTCTTAGCAGTGACAGCAGATTATCAGAGAACTCTTGGCAAAGCTGTCTTTGTCCTAGTTTGCCACTGCCCCAGTTTTAAAGGCACTTGCTTCTCCAGACTGCTGCCCACACCATCAAAATGAGCTCTGACTTGATTCTGCACAAGCTGAATATCCTGTGGGAAAGAAAGTGCTGCTTGTCTTTGTCAGGACTGACTTCCAGGACTTGCTGCTCTCCATGCAGGATATGACCCTCAAATGAATTTTATGAATGAGCTAAATGGATTGTAATTGATGACTTCACTCGAAACTACAATGCAAAAACATGAAAACGAGCACAATAAAGCATTAAATTAAATCACACTAATCTGGTGCATTCGTGGAGAAAAGTCTGTTGCTCTTTACTTTCAGCTTCTGCATTCACTGAGTTTCTCCAAACAGCAGCTAGTCTGTGTTTCTGGTTATGAACTGAGGGAAAGAGCTTGAGCTGAGTCTGTGTGACCGCACGTGCCTGAGGGTACTCAGCAAAACAGCCCGAGAGCAGGTGCCTGCTGTATTTGAGAGCTGCCTGATCAAATGGGAGGGAGGAAATCGTAAATCTAGGAAATTCATGTCATGCATTTCATCCCACCAGAAAGGCTGTCCCGCTGGCCACATTTCCACGAGCAGCTCAGTCTCGGTCTCAGGTATGTGCTGTACGGGAACACCCTCCCTGCTAACAGCAGCAAAACACAAGGAAGGGAAAACATCTCCATACAGAGATGAGAAATGAAGTAATGCATGTATTGCAGAGACCTGCACAGAGGCTGATGTTCTTCACTGCTCTGGGCTGGATCTTTGGCTTTGCAGAGGGGCCGTGCAGGGCCCAGGGCTGGCCCCACTCGTGCTGTGACGAGGGCAGGCTCTGCAAAGCTGCCGTGGGGGCTGCTCAGATCACTGCAGCGACTCTGCTTGCATCCCTATGCTTAGATAAAAATGAAAGCAGGCACAGCTCTTAACTGCTGTGTGTTGTCTCTTTGTTTTGCATAATGAAGTGTTGAAATCATGATAAATGTTGACATCAAGTAGCAAGAAGTGCAGAATATAATTGTGTAAGGCCAATGGGGTCATATGAAGTTTGTGTGCTGGCTAACATAATCTGTAGAAATATTACTAACAATTAGCGTAAGTATTACCATTTATTGTAAGTAATTTCATAACTAATTATTATAAGTAATAATTATTCTGCTAGGATTTTTTTTTTCCTGAGGGCTTTGCCATTCCTAATGTTTGAAAGTTGTAGATGTCGTAGCCGAAACTCTAATTCTATAATATTCTCTCAATGTGACTGTTGCATCCGTGATGCATTTGCATGACTCCATACACAGTTTTGTTCTTTTACATCTGTCTTACAACATGCCCTTTTGCTAAATGCTCTGTAGGCATCAAAGCAGGCAAGAATGACACAGGACCCTCTAGGTAGCAGGGGAAGCAAAAGCAGCAAGCTATTAAGATCTTCCTGTTATTTCACTGATGATTTTGTAGGTATCATCTTCTAATCTCATTTAAAAAAGGCTGAATGTGCATTTGAATATTTCCGAGGAGCAAATTGCAAAGCAAAAAATATATATATAATCCTAACATTTTGGTAGGAATAGGGTGAGTTATTATTGATTCACAGAGCACGACAAAACATCACTGCATGAATTAGCAAACAGCTGTTTCTAATTTGAGTTTAGAACTGTACACAGAGGAACTTGTTTTAGTGTTCACTCCTTTCATTTATAATGAATTTTAATTACCGCTACAGGTGAGAAAAATGTAGAAACAAGCTTGTATCTTGTGGAAGAAACAAAGGAGAGACAGATGCTAACAGATTTACAGTCTGTGATAAAAGGAATGTTTTGGTACACTTTACATGTAATTAGAGTGCAGCTGTTTTCAGTCCCAAGTCCATGATGCACAGCAGAATATAGTATCTGCTGCTTTTCCAAAGGGAGTAAAGAAAAACAGTGATTCAACTCTGAAAGCATTTCGTTTATTCCTAGATCTAACATAAAACTTTCTCTTCCAGCCCTATTATGCCATTTATCGAAGCGTGAAATAACTTATTTAATGATATGTTAATTTTTTGTTGCCAGCAAAATACAGACTGTTTGACATTAGGAAAAATAATGTTAAAAATAACTTATTTTATAATCTGCTCAGAATTATGGATCACCCTGTCGATGGTCATTACTGAGCCTTGATATCTCTGCTAATGGGAGGCAAGGGCTCAGGCATGCATTACTCTGCCTTAACAAGTTTCTGTATATCAGCTAAGCTTCAATAGACATCTTTGTGTGTACTTTTAATTTGCAGTATAAAAAAGACTAATTAGATGTATCTTTGATCACTACAGAAAGGTTTAAACAAAGACAGCAAGGTTTAAACTGTCTATGTGTAACAGTTTATCTGTGGCAGACATCCCAGGAAGTTTAGTGTTTGAAATTCTGCACTACATCTTGTGCTGATTTTGTATTCTAAATACAAAGTTACTCTCTGCATGAGAAGAAAAATCAGATTATATATACTTTCCATTGAGCCAGACGTCTTTCTTTTTTAAAAAATCACTATAAAATGAATTGCAGTGCAGAGCTGAGAAACTGGGAAAAGAGTCACTAACCTTTGGTAATTTAGTCCAATAAAAATGCTTACCTCATGAACATGTGATTAGGTATAACTGAATTTTTCTCAAGTTAGAGATGATAAAGAAAGCACTGCCTGTGGTGCCACTTATATTAACACCTCTTAGAGTTTTATCCAATTTCATGTTTGCTTTGAACATATTTTTATACATATATATATATATATATATATATATATATATATATATATATATGTACTAAAAATAGCACAGTGCCTTAAAATGCAGAACTCTGACCTGTTTGGTGAAGAAGCTGATGTCACTGAAGTGTGAAGCTGTGTAGAATTCTTCAGGGCAGTGCGAACTTCCCAGGCCTTCCTCCCTGCCTTGGCTAAGGGTGGGTTAAACAGTTCTGGGGCACAGTTGCATGATATTTTTTGGGGAATAATTATAAATAAGTTGCAGAAATCCTACTCTCATTTAGTGAAGTGTGCTTGAGTGTGCAGTAGTGATGGGTGTCAGTCACAGCCCAGCAGTGACAGTGCCATTCAGAGGTAGATGCAGTGTCAGGGTACAAGGACTTTCATTGCCACAAAGGCTGGTGGGTCACAGTCCACTATTGCCTTCTGTGACACAACAGAAATGTTCATTGAAGCTAAGAAATGCATAAAAAGTCAAGTTTGGAATATTAGTGGTACTTCTAATTATTTATTATAACTGTGAGGGAAATGTGCAGGAAAACGGGACTAAACACTGCAAGAAAAAAAAAATAAGCAAAAAGCTGTCACAGTGCACTGAAAATGTTGAGCTTAAAACATTTGCTATGTAAACTTGATTTGCATTATTTCACACCAGCACTGCAGTGTAAATGAGCAGCGTATGCTATGTGAGGTTCTTACTATAATCCATTGTAATGATCTATCCCTGGCTTTAATACATAGTGCAGCAATGCAAAATTTGCTGTAACCAGTACCGAGGATTTATCAGTTCTCAATCTCTGTGTTTTATTCTCATAGTGTCTGTGTTAAGTATCTGCAATAATAATAATTATTGAAATTGATAGCGTTTCTATTGGACTTTCCATCTGAGGATGTCTAGGGGTTTTCACAGCTATACAGAAGTAAGCCCTACAATTTGCCCTTGAGAAGCAGATGGCTTTTTGCTATTATGGAGATGAGGAACTGAAGCACAGTTCAGAAGCGTGTCTTATGATGCCAAGCTTGTTTTCAAAAGTAAGTTACTTTTTTGGGTGCTAGAATTCCATCAACTTTCAACAGCTTAATGCACTGTCAGTGCTTTGACCATCTTTAACTTGTGTGTCATTGAGGGACTCAGAGAGAACCGTAAGTCTGAGCTTAAAAAGCAAACCTTCCTTCAACAATCAATGCTGGGGTTTTGTGTTTGTTAATTTAAGTATTTCTCTTGTGTACTAGCTCTGTGCTAGAGGAATAAACCTGGTAGAATAAGATCACGTTCTAAATCTGACCTCCTTGGTTTATTGTCCCGTATGGAGATGCCTTCTGGGCTCAGGAGGGGAGTCTTAAAGATGTCTCTTTGGCCAGACCTTGGATTTTTCTGATGCCTGGGGCTGGTGGTGCGGGCTCTCCTGAGCCCTGTGGTGCTCAGCCTGTGCTGGTGGCCCTGGAATGAACTGGCCTGCTGTACTGCCCAGGCCACATTTCAGCGTGCCCGTGGTGTGAAGAGCCACCTGAACTCCCCACACACAGGGGAGACAGAGTAGGGAGATTTTTCAATGGATTTTTCAACCAGATGATACTCTGTTGGCAAACAAGAGGTTTAGGCAAGGACAAACTTCAGGTCCAGGCCAGCAACTGTGGTCTCTGTTGCAGGTATTTTGTTCTTAAGAGGAAAAGCAACCATCTGGGGGTAGCTGGGGTTTGTGCAGCTCCTGCCCAGGAATGTGGCCCCCAGGGCTGGGTGACTGGGCAGCTGAGCAAGAAAATGAAGCTCTGCTCAAAGTTCAGCAAGAGCAAACTCTTTCCAGCTACCTGTGGGCAGGGAGATGGAAAGGTGTTTGCAGGGATTGTGAAATTGTGTCTGGTTGATTATATTTCTATTAGCAAAATAACTCTGGAATAATAAATATATCAATGTCAGCAGTGTATGCTGAGATGGCAGTGCTGTTTACTCCTGGCAATCTGTGATGTGCCATTTGTCTCTCTTCTAAGAGAGATCACATCTTTTTAAGACTTCATTTTATTGTTTTAGCTTCATGAATATGTCTCTGAACTTGGCTTGTGTTATCTGGAAGATAAATAGAGAACGAAGTATGATTTATACTATATTTTGTCCAAGTTGTTCTTCTTAGGAGGAAAAATACATTTATTGAATGCATTGAGGTTGGAATTAGCTCCTCACTGATGATGATAAATGCTTGCAGTCCTGTAAACGTGCTGAACATTAAGTTGCTAAATTGCTGTACCACTTTGAGATTGATTATCAAGAATGGCCCTTTAAGCTTCATGACCTGCACATATATCCTGAGGACTACTGACATCCTGAAGCTTCCTTAATACTCTTTTTTTCCTAATTAAACTTTTTATTGAATTTTCTTACCCTTTTAATACTTGTTTTGATTCTCTTATGCACAAATGACAAAAGCCTTGCACCAGCCATGTGATTCTCTATTTTAGAACAGTCCCACTTTGCAGGATTAGCCATTTTAATGACTTTAATCTCCTTTTTGAAAGTGATTTTTCTCATTCTGCTACATTCCTTTGATTGCATTAATGTAGAATTATTATTCTAACCATCTTTGCCAGACATGTCATACCACATCTAAAATATATCTTCCCACTAAAATATTACTGTGGTAAAATACCTTAGAATTTTCTCCTCGGTTCATTATAGGTCTTTTCTTCATTTTAATATGGCAAGTTAAAATTAACAGGGCAATTATTCATTCCATAAAGAGATTAATGATAATGAGTTTTCCCTAATTTCTTCAGTTTAGGTGTTCAGTAATTTAGTATCTTGCTTGTAAAAAATCCAGGTAGGTTGTTTGTGATGCATAAAGTTTCTTCTAAAATTCTTTTAAAACTGTAAAAGTATGAGAAAATACTGGAATAAAAATAATCTAGAAATTAAACATGAAAATTGGTAAAAGATCTACCTGAAGCTAACAAAAGGAGTCAATCTTTGCGTTCTACATAAACACTTCCATTTTATGACAAATCCAGCTTTCCAACCTGAGAAATGTTAGGTTTTTTGAATCCAGATTATATTAGCAAAGGCTTTGTGCTTCACTCACAAAGTAATACCAGTACCAGCTTTCTTTGATTTTATTTTCTGAATAGCCCAATATGTTTGAAGAACAGCAGCTGGAGGGGAGCTGGCTCTATTTGAATGTTAAAACTGTATTTTGAGGTAGATCATTTAAGAGGAAAAAGAGACTTTCTAGACATTTGTTCAGTTTGCGAGGTGGGCCAATGTAATGGTTGGCATAAGTGCCTATGGATGTAAGGAAGTTAAAGCAGTTGGCCCAGCCTGTGTTACCACTGGACTTGGCCCATCGCATCTCAGGTTTCCTAAGCTGAACAATGGATCTTTATTCGGTGGGGGCGTTTGGAGAGCTGTGCCTTCTCCCGGCGCAGCCCTTGCTCTGTGTGCCGCAGCTCCGCACAAGGCACGAGCAGCCTGAATGGAGATATTTGAAATGCACCTATTTTTACAAACATTTCTGCAGACAGACATACAAAATTATTATAACTACAGCCAGTAAGCCCGAGCAGCCGTAACTAGCAAATGGTGGGGTGCTTTTTCTCTGGCTGTTTTTCTCCTCTCTCCCCCTCTCCGTAGACAGCAGCAGCGGCAGCAAACGCAACATGTGCTGCCCTAGTTCAGGCCCAGCATCCCCCTCGTGCTCCCCTTTGTCTCCTTGCCCCTGGAGGAGCCCAGCTGGTGAGAGGAGGGAATTAGGCAGCCCTGAGCTACCGGCACCTCCCCGGGGCCCCTAATCCGGGCGCTGGCAGCCGGCTGCCTCTTCCCTCCGCCGGCCCGTGGCCGCAGGCCCGTGGGGACGGAGCCCCGGATCCGGCTGGCGGCAGAGCTGGGGATGGCGGGGGCTGCGGCTCCCTGGGGGCTCCGCAAAGCTGTGCTGGCAGCGGGGTGGGCGGCGGAGGTGGCTTAAATTGGGAACATGAGGCTTTGTTGCAGCTGCAGAGAGAGCCGTTCATGGTGGGGGGAGTGAAGCCTGAGAAAAGTTTACATAAAAATCAGGAGCTCGTTGCCTGTGTTTTAGGATTGGGCTCCGCCAGATTTGGAGGAGCTAGATGAGCGCAAAGACCTTGAGCATCTTAGAGCGCGGATTCCTGCTGAGAGTCGAGGTGCATTGCGGGAGCAGGAAGAAGCGGGTTCTCGGAGCCCAGCATCGCTCTGGAGCAGGAGGTTTAGTTGGACGGCGAGCAGATCTCTCTGGGGAGCACAGAAGGTGGCAAAGAGCGGACGCCTGACCTGAAAAATAGACATCCCCATCTTGCGGGAAAAGTTGTTTGGGGTGTGCTTATTCGGTTTAGTTTTTTCCAAGGTCGCTGCTCTCTTTCTTCACCCGGGATGAAGAAGCAGGTGTTGGCCAGAGCAGACGGTGCCGCAGGAGCTGCCCGGTACGGTGGTGATGCCCTCATTAGCCGAGCCCTTCTTTGAGAGCTCCTCGCCGTACTTGTGCCTGCTCCGCCTGGTGACTCTGTAGTTGGCAGGCACGAGGAGTGCACGTGGGGCAGCCTACACACTCAGCCGGGAAGTTTTTTATTGGTTTGGTTTAGTAAAAACTGAACTAGGAACATTAAATGTTTTATAAGGATGGAGTATCTTGAGAACCGGCTCCTTTTTGGAGTCTCCAAATGTTTGTGTGGTCAACGCCTTCCATCATTTACATGAACTTTATTTTTGCTTTGTTCTGTGGTTTAGTTTGATATCAGACTAGTGGCCTTTATGTTTCGCTCAACATCTCTACATTTGTTGGAATTAGGATATTTGAACTCGCTCTCTTCTGTTTCTTGTTAACAATTCTGCTAATGAAAGCTGACAACATTTTATGTATTTTTCCTGAAATGACTGTGGGGCTGCTGGAGTCGGTGCTGTATTTCTTTATGGTAATATAGAATTATAAAATATTTTTCAAAGCTTCATATTGAGTAAAGGAAATAGATATTAAAACAGAGGCTGGGTCATTCTTGGTTTATCCTGAACTTGATTCTTTTGTGATGTCTTGAGATCTCCAGTGGTGATTTTCCTGGGCTTTAAAAAATTTGATTTTGTACCAAGAGGGCAACATTACCTTTTATACAAGTAAACATGGTAATGGTGCAGATCTCTTCTCTGATTTTCTTGAGCTCTCTCAAATCTGATGCTTTTATTCCACCTAGATGTTCAACTCTGCCTTTGAGCAGCCTTTCATTCTGTTACAGTTTTGAGACAGAACTGAAGGATTTTTTTAATGGAGACATTACTTAAAATCATCTTGATGTAGCACTTAACAGACCCACAAATTCACAGGTGATCACTTAACACTGTAGCTTTCTGAAATGTTTGTATTGCTTCATTGCACATTGTGTTTCGCTTTCTTTATTCATTGTTTATTGCTTTACAGTACAGTGAGCAGGTGTTAAACCTGCTAAAGAAAAATGCTTTTTATTAACACTATATGTTGGCATATCTGTGAATTATGTGTACAAATATATTTTTATTTCTCTTTCTCAAACCTCCTTTCAAATTCAAGAGGGTTTATTGGGGTTTTTTTTGAGTTGATTTTTTTTTTTTAATGCTGTAGTAGCAGAAGCCCATAGTGTTGTTGAGAGCTTTGTCCTTATTTCACAGATGCACTGGGAATTGTTTTTAATCTCCTTTCTGCTTTCCCATTACAGATGGTGATGACGACCCACAACTCTCCTGGGTGGCTTCATCTCCCTCCAGCAAAGATGTTGCATCACCCACTCAGATGATAGGAGATGGGTGTGATCTCGGCATCGGGGAGGAGGAAGGGGGGACTGGCCTGCCGTATCCCTGTCAGTTTTGTGATAAGTCCTTCATTCGCCTGAGCTACCTTAAAAGGCATGAGCAGATCCACAGTGACAAACTACCTTTCAAATGCACCTACTGTAGCCGGCTTTTTAAGCACAAGAGGAGTAGGGATCGCCACATAAAGCTTCACACAGGGGATAAAAAGTACCATTGCCACGAATGCGAGGCTGCATTCTCCCGCAGCGACCACCTCAAAATCCACCTGAAAACCCACAGCTCCAGCAAACCATTCAAGTGTACTGTGTGTAAACGTGGGTTTTCATCTACCAGCTCATTGCAGAGTCACATGCAAGCTCATAAAAAGAACAAGGAACATATGGCAAAGACTGAGAAAGAGGTGAAGAAGGATGATTTTATGTGTGATTACTGTGAAGAGACATTCAGTCAGACTGAAGATTTGGAGAAGCACGTAATGACACGCCACCCACAGCTTTCCGAGAAGGCAGATTTGCAGTGTATTCATTGCCCTGAAGTATTTGTAGACGAAAACTCGCTGCTCTCACACATTCATCAAGCCCATGCCAACAAAAAACACAAGTGCCCTATGTGCCCAGAGCAGTTTTCTTCAGTGGAGGAAGTCTATTGCCACTTGGACAGCCACAGACAACCTGACTCCAGCAACCACAGCATCAGCCCTGACCCAGTCCTGGGGAGTGTGGCGTCCATGAGCAGCGCAACGCCCGACTCCAGCGCGTCGGTGGAAAGAGGTTCCACTCCAGATTCAACCTTAAAGCCTTTGAGAGGACAAAAGAAAACCAGGTCTGTTGACAGAGAGGAAGGTCAGAACTGGTCTAAAGTTACTTACAGCTGCCCCTACTGCTCAAAGCGTGACTTCAACAGCCTCGCTGTTCTGGAGATCCATCTGAAGACCATTCATGCAGACAAACCTCAGCAAAGCCACACGTGCCAGATCTGCCTTGATTCCATGCCTACACTATACAACTTGAATGAACACGTGAGAAAAGTGCACAAAAACCATGCCTATCCCATGATGCAGTTTAGCAACATTTCTGCCTTTCATTGTAATTACTGCCCGGAGATGTTTGCAGATATCAACAGTTTGCAGGAACACATCCGCATTACTCACTGCGGCCCAAACGCTACCCCTCAAGATGGCAACAACGCTTTCTTCTGTAACCAGTGCTCCATGGGCTTTCTGACCGAAGCTACCTTGACTGAGCACATCCAGCAGACTCACTGCAATGTAGGAAATTCAAAATTGGATTCCCCTGTCATTCAGCCAACACAGTCTTTTATGGAAGTTTATTCATGCCCTTATTGCACAAACTCCCCCATTTTTGGCTCCATCCTGAAGCTTACAAAGCATATTAAAGAAAACCACAAGAACATTCCTCTGGCACACAATAAGAAGTCAAAAGCAGAGCAGAGTCCAGTTTCTTCTGATGTTGAAGTCTCTTCCCCTAAAAGGCAGCGGCTTTCTGCAAGCGTAAACTCAGTGTCTAATGGCGAATACCCGTGTAATCAGTGTGATCTAAAGTTCTCAAATTTTGAAAGTTTTCAGACACATTTAAAGTTGCATTTGGAGTTGCTGTTGAGGAAACAGTCTTGCCCTCAGTGTAAAGAAGACTTTGATTCCCAGGAGTCTCTTCTGCAACATCTCACCGTGCATTACATGACAACTTCCACTCATTATGTATGTGAGAGCTGTGACAAACAATTTTCTTCAGTGGATGATTTGCAGAAGCATTTGTTGGACATGCATACTTTTGTGTTGTATCACTGCACCCTTTGCCAAGAAGTTTTTGATTCCAAGGTATCTATCCAAGTGCATCTGGCAGTGAAGCATAGCAATGAAAAGAAGATGTATCGTTGCACAGCCTGTAACTGGGATTTTAGGAAGGAGGTGGATCTCCAGATTCATGTGAAGCATAGTCACTTGGGCAATCCATCAAAGTCTCACAAATGTATCTTCTGTGGTGAGACCTTCAGCACAGAGGTAGAACTGCAGTGCCACATCACAACCCACAGCAAAAAATACAACTGCAAGTTTTGTAGCAAAGCTTTTCATGCCATCATCTTGCTTGAAAAGCACTTGCGGGAAAAACACTGTGTCTTTGATGCTAGTGCTGAGAATGGTACAGCTAATGGCATGACCCCAACAAATAAGAAGACAGAAGGGGCAGATATCCAGAATATGTTAATGAAGAATCCAGATGCTTCCAACAGTCATGAAGCCAGTGAGGACGATGTGGATGCTTCTGAGCCCATGTATGGTTGTGACATTTGTGGGGCTGCCTACACTATGGAGGTCCTCTTGCAGAACCATCGCTTGAGAGATCATAACATCAGGCCTGGGGAGGACGACTGTTCTAGGAAGAAAGCAGAATTCATCAAAGGCAGCCACAAGTGTAATATCTGCTCAAGGACCTTTTTCTCGGAAAATGGCCTGAGAGAGCACATGCAGACCCATCGAGGCCCAGCTAAGCACTACATGTGCCCCATCTGTGGGGAGCGCTTCCCATCGCTCCTGACCCTGACGGAGCACAAAGTCACTCACAGCAAGAGTTTGGATACAGGGACATGTCGGATCTGCAAAATGCCGCTGCAGAGTGAGGAGGAATTCATCGAGCACTGCCAGATGCATCCAGATCTCAGAAACTCCCTCACTGGGTTTCGCTGTGTTGTCTGCATGCAGACAGTCACCTCTACCCTGGAGCTGAAAATTCATGGGACGTTCCATATGCAGAAATTGGCAGGAAACTCTGCAACCTCATCGCCTAATGGCCAGGCCTTGCAAAAACTCTACAAGTGTGCGCTGTGCTTGAAGGAGTTCCGGAATAAGCAGGACTTGGTAAAGTTGGATGTGAACGGCCTTCCCTATGGCCTGTGTGCTGGATGCATGACCAGGAGCACCAATGGACAGTCTTCGAGCTTGACTCCACAGGAGGTGAATGAGAGGCCGTGTGGCAGCCTGAGGTGTCCAGAGTGTAGTGTCAAATTTGAAAGTGCTGAAGACCTAGAGAGCCACATTCAGGTCGACCACCGAGACCTGACACCCGAAACCAGTGGCCAAAGGAAAGGTACCCAGACGTCCCCTGTTCCCAGAGTAAGTACAGCTGAACTTTAAAGTGTCTGAGGGATAAAATGTAGACATTAAATGTAAGAACTGATCTGATATTATTTTTTTTTAAATTGTCACTTTATCAAATCACTTGTGCTACTAAAAACATCAGCAAAACAGGAGGAAGGGTAGAGTATTTCACATAGAACAATCAGTTCAGCCTCACAGGCCCCTTGATTCCTAGTAGCAGCGCATTCCTAGTAGCAGATTTTTTACAACAGAACTGCCTTAGATTTACAAACAGAGAGCTGAGACACTTGGGCAGTGGGGATTGAGTTTGTCCATGAATTCTGATTCTACTCAGCTGGCAAATCTGGAAAAGCTGGGGTAGTTTAATGAAAAATGGAGATGCTGAGTACCCAAAACAATAAAAGAATCTAATCTGTCATATTTGAGAAATGAGATTATTTCTTACCAGGAAAATAATAATGAACAGGAGGATATAGGAACTTGTGAGGGAAAATGTAGTGAACTCCATCCTACTCTCCAAATTCCCACGTAAACCAAACTTCTGTGCTAAAGAGCTTGTCCCTAGGAGTGTCTGTCAGAGTGAACGTTTTGAGGTTACTTGGAGGTCTGTGTGCACTTGTGTGAGCTTGTTTGTGTATGTATGATTTTAAAATGACTTTAAAAGAACCTGCTTCATGGCCTTTCTGCAGAGGCCAGTAGGGGTAAGTAGTTTCTTAGCAAATCTGCACATTGTCTGATGCAGATTACATAAAAGTGTGCTGTCCTTGACTTTTTCCAGATAGCCTGCATTCCCATTTCTTAGCTTACAAGTTACTTGGGAACATGCAGATCCAAGTAAGGTTCCAGAAGCCTACTCAGGAGATTAATATCATTTGCAGTTTATAGTCTTTTTAAATTATTTGTTGACGTTTTGGTTCAAGAATGGGCCAAGTCAGTCCTTCCTCTGTCAGGAACAGATGGAATGAGAAGTGGATTTTGGAAATCTTCTCAGGAGACCAACAGCAGACACATCTGAGTATTGATATCATCTGACATTTTTAATTAAACATGATGGGGTGAGATTTTCAAAAGTATCTAAGGAAATTAGGCACCCAACTCCTAATGAATAATTCCAGCCGTAGATGCCTGTTTATGTCAATCTGCTAATTAAAGCACCCACAAACACATCTTACTGAATTAAAAACACCTGAAAATTCCATCCATTCAACTAGAACACCGGAGGCTCGGTAAGTAAGAGGGCCCAAGGACGTGGACTGAGGTGCCTCCAAGGGAGCTGGTGCTGGTTGTGTCCCTGACAGGAGCTGTTTCCCCTGCTCCGTGTGGGGCAGCAGCATCCAGCTGAGCTGGGCTGGACACAGCCATGCAGGAGCAGTGCCCTGATCCAGCCTCCTGAACCAATCCCACTGAAAGCTTGATTTCTTTTCTTGTTTTCTCTCTTTCGGTAAAACCGCTGGATATTGTTCCCTTTGAGTGTGACTAGGCCTCCAGGCACACACAGATAATTTTGCAGAAGAATGAGGAATGGAAATATCCCTCCTTTGGTGTGATACCTAGGTCTGGTGAGGTCACTGTCCTTCTTCCTCCTCAGGACTTTATTTTCTTCTAAATTCTTGAAAAATACCTCTGTTCTATTACGTAGGACTAATTCGTATTGCTGCACCTGTGGAATTACCTTTGCTTTCCTATCACCTAGCAGAACACATTACCATTTCCTGTCTTATTTCTTGCTTTAACTCTTCAGTGACAGCTTCTATACTTATTCTCTCAGGGGAAAATTTTAAGTTCTTCAATAAAGTAACTGGTTTGAATTTCATCCCATGAAGGAAGTTCTCAGTTTCTTTGCAGAAGATAATGAAAAATCATCATTTGTGACTATGGCAGATGGTACCTTACTGGTGTCTGTGGCCTTCATATATGATAATGTCAGAGATAAGCATCCCAGGAATTTATATTGTTATTAGGAATAATTCATTATCCTACCCTTCATAATAGGTACAAGACCTGAATCTGATATCAGTTCACTAGAAAACTATTGGTGTTTCACTCAAGGTTCTGAAGTGCCCTTTGTTTTGCCTAGTAGAGGGATTTTCAAAGAATTTTACTGGCTTTTAAATGGTGATACATCTCTGCATTCAAGAACAGTGTTTGCTTAACTTCATTGGCTTCATAGCAAAGCTAAGGAAGTTGAACATGAACTCTCTTGTCATCTTGTTAGTGTGCTGCACACAGGTAAAATTCCACTTTAATGGAGCAATCTGTAGTGCACAGTGCATGTAGAGCAATCTCTGTGTGTTCAGAGAAGAGCTACTTCTCTCCAACTCTTGAGTATTTTGACATTTCATTTTTTAAACACCTTATTTATTTTTCTTTCTTCAGTAGAAAAGCAGCTGAAGATTAAGACAAGGTACAGTCAGAAAGAACATACAGGTAGATTAGATTTTTAAGTAGTGGGTATATATTTCAGAGTAAATAAGAATAAGCAGAATGAAATCCAAGCAAACAGAAGAGATGATAATAACATATAAAATCTGTAACTTCTTTCTGTGTCAGAAGTTGCTCCACTGGCTGTTATTTACTTTTTGACAGAAGAGGTAAGTGTGGAAACTTAAAGGAATTTCAGGAAAAAAAAATTAAATGAAGATTTAACCCCAAAGTGAAAGAAAGGGATAAAATAAATATTAATAAAAATAAATGTTAGCACTTGATGAATAAAAAGTATTTGGGAAGAATAAAAGAACAGAAGAAACAACAATTCCTTCTTATTGTAGGTATTCAAGTTTGTGAATATATGCAAGTGTATATAGCACCACAAACAAAGTATGATTATTTTGTTATATTTTGTTTTGGTTTTTACTATTGAATTATTTGAGGTTTTATTTTGAAGATTAGGAGACAGCTAGAGGAGCATTGAAAAGTACTCAGAATTGCTTGGCAGGCTTGGTTTTTTAATCCATAAGAATGAAAGCAAGCACATAACTCTTGAAAATCCTGCTGTGTTCTGTCTTTCTCACATTTTCAGAATGGCCAACAAAGAGGAAGAAATACCTGTAAATTGATCATATTTATTTCTAGAATGCCTACCTAGGATCCATTCATGTTGATCAACAAGATAGATTTCCAGGCAGAAATAGTTTTGCAGCGTGTATATGGCAACATCCTCTTTGAAGGATGTGTTTTCAGGAGTTTTAAGACAAGACAATAATCTACTGCAAGAGAGATCACTAAGAGGAATAAAAAAAATATATCTTAGTAGTAAAATATTTCTCTAGCATCCATTTTTGTTTCATTCATATAGTTTTGTGTGAGCTATTCTGTTTGGATAGGACTGAAAGTGTTTTTCATATGAGCATCACAGTTAAAGGAGTCATTCCAGTATCTGACACTAGTTCAAGGCCTTTTTGTATTACATTAAGATCTCATCAGAGGTGATGCTTTCCTGTTTTTCTGAATATCTTTCTGTGTGTAGCATCTTCAGTTTTGAATACATTTTATTCATTCATTTCCACGTGCCTTCTAGAGGAATGTGCATATCTTAAGAAACATGACTAATTGATTAGTGTAGAGATTTTTCATTTCCTAATACTGCAGTCACATTTCAAGCTGTTCTTTCTCTTACACAGATTTATCTTTATTTTGTACCACAGGTATATAATGAAAAATGCTTGTTTAACATTGACAGTGGCAAATGTTTAGACTTCCATTAAGTTTTCATCTTGAATGGTGTTACTATTTTTAGCCCACCTAGGTTATTTGGAGTGAAGAAGCAAAGGAGGTAGCATAGAAAGTTGGAAGAATAAACCCTATTGTGTTCCTTTATTCAGTTTCTTTTCTCCTGCACACTTTCTTGGACTCAGTTCCTTCTCTTTGTTCTCCCCCACAACCCTTCTCTTCCCTTGTAAATCCACTTGAATGGAGGAATATTTTCTTTGTAGAACAGGAAACTATTTCCAGATTTAAAGGAGGATAGTCTGGAAAACCCATGGGAACAATAGATACTTCAGAAAAGAAAACAGAACCCTCTGTTGTTATTACTACAACTGTGTGCCAAGGCTAGAATTAAATATCTTGCATTTGTGGGGAATGAGCTCTCAGCTGAAGGCCTGCTCATCTGGTCTCTTTTATCACCTAGAAGTCATCACCTAGACTTCGTTCACTTCTTAGAGGGTGGGCACCTTCATTGTCACCACTTGTGAAAATAAGACTTTAAAAAAAAGGTTACCAATCCATTAATAATGTTCATAAAGCAGAAAAATGATAGTAGATCATATTTGGTACCATGACTAATTATAGTTGTGTTAAAACTAGTGCTCCCCATTTACTGTTGACAGAAAGATGTTTTGTGACATTCTTTTAAAGTCAGTTCTTAATGAGCCAAAAAGTCAGCTCATCCACCTCTTGCATATCAACTTGGGTGCTAATCTAAGCTATAGTTATTTTGAGAGCAGTACAGGCAATTTATTAACCTTGCTCCATGTCCAGTGGGGTGCCTTGTGACAGGAGCCATCACCTTGCTTAAGTTGCTCGTCTGCATGCACAGGTCTCAGCTGAGGTTAAAGGTAGCAGAGAGAGGAAGTCTGAAATCTGCTGAGGGCTCCTCATGCCAAGAAGAGTGTTTTATAAGATTGTGAAATGGTGTGGAGGAGTTAGCTCTGGGTCTGTGGATAAACAAAGACATCCTGTCTCCAGATCTGTTAGTGAGTAGCTTTCAGAAGCACCAAAATCAATTAAAAAATGAATAATTTGTCTGTGTTTAATATAACTTTGAAGGTTTGAAGTAGAGTCAGGCTGAAATACTGTCCTCTAGATGGTTACTGAGGGAACCCTTGTAGCTGAGATAAGCATTGGACAAGGCACAGAACTTAGCTTTGAAGTTTTAAGGAAGTGGAAGGTTTCAAGTTTTAAAGTTGACCATGTAACCACATGAATCAGTCACTACCCAATCCTATTTTTCTCCTTCAAGGGTTTTTGTGTTTTGTTTTGTTTTTGAAGTTAGGAGCCCTCAGTGTGTGTGTGCCAGTGTGTTTGAGAGGACATGTGTATGTACGTGTGCTGCGCTCGTTCGCCAGAATAGATTCCCCAGAAAGAGTGCTGCAGAATCCAGCTGCTTTTCCATTAACAGCCTTGATTTCCAAATGGACTCCAGGAGGATACTTTCTTGAGCTGCCTAGGGATAACTAGCCAATCCAAACTATTTCCTTTTATATGGTTGGCTGTGTCAGCTTTCGGCCAATGGAGTATAGCCTTCTTCCTATTATCATGTTAATCACCCATTGTTGTTTTAGCCTAGAAAGCCCTGCCTAAGCAAACACACACTGGTACAGAATTCATGGAATATGCCTAACTTCCATAGGCTGGTGCCTTTGTTATTATGGTGTTACAGCCTGTTCATTAACCTCCAGCAGGCTACCTTGTTGCCATTGATGACATGGGAAGTAGTTAAACTCTTGGTAGCACCTAATTTGTTCTTTACTCAGCAGGTGCTTGAGGAAATTGGATGCCACGCACAGAGGGGGTGATGGCAACTCCTCTGTTTAACTCAAAACTTCTGACTTATTACTGCTGTCCTAAAAATGGGGTTCTATACCTGGGTGTGGGGTGGAGGCTGAAGAAAAACTAATGTGCATCAAAAAGTACCCTCAAAAATATTTTCCTTCAGAAGGTTAAGAGGGTGTTGTTTACTCAATTGGGCTTCTCAGTGCTGTTGGTTGGGGTCCTCTTCCATCCCTTGTGGCCAGCACATAGAGATTTCACATGTGTTCTGCTGCCACCAGCTTTGGCCATGGGGATGCATACCTCATGCTTGTGCCTGGTGGCAATTGCTGCAGTAAGAATTATTCTCCAGAAACAAGTAGGCACAAAAGGCCCAATTTTTCTAAATTGCACATCAAAAAATGTCTATTTAGATAGCATATTCCCATGCAGTAAATAAGAACACTCCCACTTTGGGAAATAAGACTTTTTGCAAGTGTACCAAAGCTTAGCCTTCATGATTTTTGGTTCTTTTTTTAATTTTTTTTTCCTGAATTGGATGTCCAACTTGTCAGCATTCATTTTAATTTCTGCAAATGGTTTCTCGGATTTTTTCCTGCCACATTGCACAAGTACACGCATCATTGTAAATCTGAGTGCAAACCCCGTTTTCTGTTTGAATAAATGGTTCATGTAATTGCCTCTTCACACTGTCTCCTGACTTCTGCAGCTAGGCCTCCCTGGTATGACTTTGAGATGGAGAAAATACAAACAGATTGTACCAGGAAAGAGTTCTTTTTGGTAATGAGGTTTTTTCAAGATTTCTGATTAGAGACCTATACAAAATGCATTTTTTCCTTCACTGTAGTAATTATATATATATATATATATATATATATAGTAACTGTAGGTGCTCTGCTGACTATGAGTTTAATGAAAGGTGGAATTTTTTGAGAAAGTTGATCTTGCTCTGAAAACAGTTACTTTTCTTTATTTCACTCTGGGGCAATTTTACTGCAGTGGGTTAAATAACAGACGCAATCTCGTGGTTCAGGTACTCAGTCAGATTTTCAAGTAATGTAATTTGAAATTTTTTAAGTTGAAATTAAAATTTCTCCTAAAGCAGGTTGTTAATTAGAGATTGTGTTTATGGTCCCAGAAAAGGCTGGCCTGGGGATATATGGGCAAAAAAAAAGCCTAAGTGGAGGAAACTTGAAGCATGTAACATGCTATATTCATAATCACACTTGCCTTATGCTACAGTGCAGTTTTCTCTAATCTCTTTTTGGTTATTAAACAGAAAAAGACCTATCAATGCATCAAGTGCCAGATGACCTTTGAGAATGAGAGAGAGATACAAATCCATGTCGCTAACCATATGATTGGTAAGACATTCTTTACACTAGGCCACTCATTGGCTGCTTGTTTTTTGCTACTCTTTGACATTCACTATTCTAATAACTTGTTAATATTCATGCTGTAATTTATTTTTTTATTTTTCAAGGAAAATGATTTGGATGTAATGATTCTTCACTTCAAAGCTTTTTAAATATGTGGTTATAAAAATGTTACTGCTGAGCTTTTTCCTTATCCTTTTGAGTCCTCATGTAGCATTTCCATTTATATTAAAATCAAACTTTTGACAGTATCTTCCATTTGATAGCATAAATTTCTCTATCTGTGTAAAAAGTACTTGCCAGTTGTCAACCACTTAGGAGCAATTATGTTTCAATTTTGTATGTCATGACATTGAATAGATGTAACTGCTAGCATTTTTCCAGCTAAGTGTGGTGAATTCCTGAGGAACATTGTCAAAACAAAACACTTACAGAGTTATTTCAGTGGGTTTTTCTGCTTTTTCCAGCAATTCTGGACTTCAGAAGGTTCAGCTTTTCAGACATACCAGTGTTTTAAAATCAGTGCTTTCTGCCTTCTGTGACAGTCCTGTCACAGGAGTTAGTAAAAGCATTGTTGTTACCTGATGGGTTGAATTTCTGCTGCAGCCGTATGACTGCTTCTCTAATGAACACAAAGAAAGGTCTTTTCCTGTATGGACAGATGTTATAAATATATGTGTTGGCCCAAGAGGCCAGTTTATTTTGGTGCTTAGACCACAAGAAGATACTTACACATGCCACTGTAAGCATGTGTTGGATGAGACCCTTCAAGGACCTGACAGTGCTCTCTGTGCCTCACACCTTCCTATCCAGCATTTATCTCCCATCAGCATAATGGTTTTCCTTCTGCAATTTTACATTTAGGAAATTATTCTCCCATCAATTCATGTGTGTAACTCCTATTAGCTTTGAAGTGGATTATGCATAAATACCAGAGAGAGAGAAATATGGACTGACACAATCTTCAAACCCCCTACCCCCAAATGAAAAACATACATGTCAGTCACAATCATTTTCATCCAAGAGCCAGGCAGGAGTTTTAAGTTAATGTCAAGCAGGTTAAGATAAAGATATCTAAAAATGTTTGCTTTTGTAGCAGGTGTTAATGTAATCTCTTGTTTGCAAGCTTGAAGAGTGAGATCCTTGTTAATTGGACCATGGTGATTTCATGTAGCTCCCTCCTAGATTTTAAGAAAGAAGTCCTTAGCAAGCTTAGCACTTGTTTCAACTTAATTTGTGATCCAGTAGCTAGAGAGTGATTTTTAAATACAAAGGTCATGAAATGCTGAGTTAAGATTCTGCTTGATTCAAGGGGAACTATTTTTTTTCTTTTGGAAAAATATGATTTCTTCATTTTCCAGTAACTAATATGTGAAGTTTATATATGTGTATGCCTATATTGGTGCTGTCTGGAATAATATGAATTTTATACACATGACCTTACAAAGTTCTTGGCACCATTGGAAAACAACAGGTATAAAAGGCATAGGAGGCTGTGAAAATTGTGATGCTGTTATTTGTGAAAACTGTACCCATTGTTTCCTTGAAGCTGTACATCAGTTACTTTAATATTTTGAAGGACTCAATATAATACAAAAGTACTATGGGCCCAATTCTGTACACCTAGAACATTGCAAATACCAGGATGTGGTAAGAAAATATGTTATAATTCCACTGTGGTATCATATCTTCACATCCCTTTACTGAGGTACAGACTGAGGATGTGCATTAAGTTGAGGTCATCACTGCCTTTAATGGTTCAGTTTAGGAAAGAGCAAAGTGTAGAAACCTTTAATGTGGAACCAAACTTCCTCTCACTCTGGGCATCTCGGGTCACAAGGCTCCTGGGCCCCCTGTCCTTCAGGACATGCAAATGCTCACAAAAAAGGTGTTTCCAGTGAGCTTGCTCATTGGTATTTGTTCTTTACTGGGGACTACTGAAGGGAAAAGGAGAGGCTAGATGTCAGCATATCTCAAGCAATAAATGCTGTGCAGATTTTTGGTGTTAATTTACATAGTCCTGGGTCGGTAACAGGAGGGGGAGTGACTAAGTGCCTCCTGTGCTTGTTCCATCCCCCTTGGTCATAGCCTGAGCGTTTTGTTCCCTTATTCAGGCCTTAGGACAGACTGGCACATGCCTCCTTACTGCTTAGGCTGGTTTATCACTCATAAGGGGTACAAAAGGTTCCCTTTTCTGTGTTAGACCAAGTCTAGCCAGGTGGGCAGCATGAGAAAGAAGCTCATATAGCTATTTCTGCAGCCCAGGTCTAATTCACAGGAATTATTAATGTCATTGGTGCCAATTTAAAATCTACAGATGAGGATTTGTTTGTGCTGGGGGACACAGATCACAGGGTGAATGTACAGGTGTTTGGGAGGCAGGAGCAACTTACCCGCAGACTGTGTGTTCTTAGGAGCTGAGGGCTGGCCTCATCTCAATGAACTTGTATCTGTCTAAAGTTAAGGTGTCTGGTTTAATATAGTCATTGAGATGCTGTCTGGGGAAAATGAATGATTGATACCAATCTAAGATAAGAGTTTGAGTAGGATAAGCATTTCCAGGGAGAGATTTTTATCTCTCTTTTGAATTTGAGGAGAGCCAAGACAATGAAGTTAGTCTTGACATGTAATTTTTAGGTAAAAAATCCCTTGGCTTTGATAATCCAAGAGCTCTCAGCACTTTCTTCTCATACTTTGAGAAACAGAAAATCAATAGTTGAGATATCTTAAGCAGTTGCTTACGGTTTTATTCTGCTCAAGTGACTGTCAACAAAGGAATCCCTGCTCTGTAGCAGCAATACCTTTTAGGTAGCAGCATCCATAATATTATTAAAGAATTCAATTATTTCTGACATCATGGTCTTAAAAACTGCATCCAGTTAAGTTGGCTGTGCCTCTCTCTTCAGCCTCTCAGATTCCCAGTCTGGAGCTGGAGGCCCTGTTCATAATTCATGGAGGTAGGGGGTTTATTTTTTTCAAAGCAGTATGCAGGGAATTTCCAGTGCTACTCCCACACACTGCTTTGAAAAATTACCCCGCTGCACTCTAGCCCTTCATATCCTGTGCACAAACACAGAGGCACATTGGGTCCTTCGCAGGGTCCCCAGGGAAGGAGCAGGCTGGATCCATCCCCAGAGGAGGGAAACGGGAGATGTTTTGTTTCAGTTTATGCTGGGGCCTGTAGGAGGGCTCTGTGTGGCAGAACAGACCTCCTCAGCTGGGGTTAGGCAGGAAGGGATCTGTTTAGGAAGGTTTTCAGCTGGGGGGGATAGTTTGGGTTGGAATTTTTAGAGAGCAGTGGTCTTTGAAACATTGCACCGATTGGGGCTCCTTTGAAACATTTCCATGCCCACAGAAAGGGGATCCCCCTTTGAAACATTTACAGGCATTGGGGAGTCCACCTGGGACTATATCAAAAACTTTCAGTAGTTCTTGCTGCCTCTGTACTTGCTTACCTCCTGTTGCGCTGACCTGGCAATGTTTAAAGCTTCTCCCCCTTCCCTCCCCACCTAGCTCTCCTCTGATGTGCCGTCTCTATTAGATGCAGGGGAGGATGGGCCTGCGGGCCCTGGGCTCTACGGGGGGCACTGAGCAGCCATGGCAGCAGCCAAAGCGTGGAAATCTGGCAGTGCAGCCTCTGCCCGGTGGCTGTGGGAGCCCTGGAGCTTCAATCTCCATCGCAGGGCCACCGCCAGGTCCCCGTGTGGGCAGTGGCTGCTCCCATCCTGCACTGCCAAGGGAAATCCGCTCAGTGACCTGTGCAGGGAAATAAGGATTAGGCCTGGGGTTTTCCTGTTGGGTTTTTACAGCTGTGCTCTTCCCACAGCTAGGCTGGGTTCCCTAACGGATATATTTCAGGGTGCACATAATTCCACAGATTTGTTCTCTGCATGGGTCAGGTTGCCCATATCAACGGGAAGGGTGTTTGGATCCCTGCCGGAGCTCTCAGCTCTTGGGTAAGAGAAGTGGACACAGCAGTACTTCTCTCTGTCTCAGTTAGATGAGGCATGTTTTCTATTTAACGTTCAAAGAAGATGAGCAACTGCCCCAGCTCTTTCTCCATTCTCCAAGAAAGTCTCCTGGCAAATGTGCACAGGAAGCTCAACTGGGGCTCAGTTAGTGCTGGAACAGGGATTGTGATTGAAATAATGATTTCTGGATTGTGCTCTAACACTGGGATTGCTGTAACATTCCTCCTGCCTCCAGTTCCAAAGGAATGTTCGTGTTTGTGGGCTCATGAGAGGCTGTCCCAGTGCTCAGAGCTCAGCAGAGCCCTTCCCCAGTGCCGCTCCTGTCCTTCCCTGTGGAATTGCCAGTGCTCCCTGCCAAGACCCAGGAATGAGCACTGGTGAGCAGGGCAGGAGGGGTGCAGGCTGGATGTGGTTGTGATGTGAACGTGAGGCCCTTTGTTTGTGCTTTGGCAGCCACCAGGGACAGAGGGGAGTGCTGAAGGGAAAGCTTCCAGAAGTCACAGAGAAATTATTCCATGGTCCAGTTCTTGAATTGCAGCCTGGATAAATTCCTCCCTGTTTGATGGGATGGCGTTGACAAAGTTAAACACCGTGTTTGGGAGGGTTTTCTGAGTACTGCCCCAAGCCACAGCATATCATACATTGTGTGTAGCGCAGGACTCCAAGGATCTTAATTACCTTTCCTGCCCTTAGAGATCACGTTTCAAGTTCTGGAAACACTCTGGCAGAATTAAACACAAAAGAGAAGGGAAAACATCCATCCACAGTTACATTTCTTTCAAATGCATAGAAGTATTTGAAATAAAACAAGAGATAACTATAGGTTTGTTATTTTGTTAACATGTTAAAATAACATATTTTAAAATAATAAAGTAAGTTGGGTGCTTGGAAAAGGTCAAACTGCAGTAATAACAACTACAGAAATAATTTTCTAAAAGCAGCAATTTAGAAAACTCATTTTATGTTCGGAAGAGTTAGCAGTGGATACCAGGCTCAGTTGCAGAGATGAAACCAGTACAGAGGTGAAGGGGTTGAGATCATACTCAAATCAAGCATAAATCAATATATTCCCAGTTATATTTTTGTTTCAGTATAAAAATGGAAGCAAACAGTTTTATCTTTTGATTTATGTTTCATAAGACAAAGTTCATAAACTTAGATCTTAACAAAATTGCTAATTTATGTATTATATGAATAAAAATTCTGACTCATTTTAGATGGTCTTGAGCTCTTTCCTGTCACATTAGATTCTGAGTGCATGTGTACGTGACAAGGATGTAGGTAAGGTTCAGTTTTGCAGAACTGACTTTTATACATGTGAAGAGACTTAGCCCTGGGCATCTTCTGATGAGGATGTGAAGCATTTCTTATACTCAGGTCTGATCTTGAGAGGCAGTTTGTTCTTCATTCTCATTGAGTTGAGGACAGCTAATGCTTCTCAGAATCTCTCTTATAATAAAACTTATTTTACTTTACATTATATAAATGTAGTCAATATTGGAAGACACACAGCTTCAATTTTTGTAAAATTCCTATTTCTTTGCATCTAAGGACTTCTGTTAGTTAAAGCATGTACATGGTAGCAATGATGATGACATTGTAAAGCACTGTCTTAGTAATAGCTTTCAGGCATTAAGGCAAATAAAAATGTGCCAGATTGTTTTTGAAGCATTACTTGCAAATTATCAACAGGAACATATTTCTGGACTCAACTGCTGAATGTGTGAATTAATTATAGACACATTAGGAATTCAAAAATGTTTTTTTAACTTTGATGTTTGTAAAGCATATTCCAAGTAATTGCTCTTTTAATGCAGAGTTGAAGGTACAACCTTCTTATATTTACCCAGCACTTGCTTCAATATCCAATTCTATATGGACTTGCCTTAATGAACAATATGTACTAGACTTTAATTTTACAGCACCTGCCCATTGAGAATGACTAGTTTTGGAAAAAGAAATGTTCAGTGTACTTACCTTAGGAGATGGGCACATACAGGGTGTCTCCCTGAATATGCCCCTGGGAGCCTGAATCCCAGGGACTGGCTGGGGTCCTGCTGCTGCTGCTGCTTGAGAGGCTTTGCCCAAGCCTGGCTCAGGCTCCTGGGCTTGGGAATCTGCTCATGCCAGCAAGGGTCTCCTGTTATTTTGCCCAACTCTAAGACCTGTGGTTTTTCTTTTTTTTTTTTTTTTGCATTCATTAGTTTCAGCATTAACCACATTTACAAGTCATTAAATGTTGTAATGAGTATAGTTTATTAAAGGCTAGAAATATTTGTTTTCCAACACTTTTAATCAGTATAGTCCTACTGAAAGCCAAGTTGCTGTTGCTAACAGACAGAGGCAGCTTCCTTTATTCAGTGTAAACAAAATTTGCCTTAATATAATCTATTACTTAATTGGTTTTGTAACTTTGAAACTTCAAAACACTGTGCTTTTACTGTTCCTTCCTTTCCAAGACTGGAAAATTGATTATATAAAATCTTAATAATTTTATCCAATTGTCCTGTGCAGATGTGGCCTCCTACAATTGTTGTCTATGCATATTTGTTCACACAAATTACTCCATTTCATGAGAATGTATTTTGTTTTGCTTGTTTATCAGGAACAAAATAACATTTCCCTTAATGTATTTGCTCACATATTCCTTTTGCATTTTTCATTTCATTTACAACTTGGTAATAGTAGTTCAGTTTTCACTGACATTTTTATAGCTGCTATGACAACATTCCTGTTTTGCATGATACATGCATAATGGGCAATGATCGCAGTGTTACATTGCTTTCATTCTTTCTTAACTGTGTTAAGATTCCTTACAGCCTCCAAACTCAATTTTCATATGCAGTGATGATTACACCTGCTTAAACATTTTCCTGGTAGTTTCATATTTATTCATAAAGGGAGCAGTTGATAAAACACCTTTTCTGCAATCAGTCTGAGTTTTAAGTGTGATATTTCTTCAAAGTTATCATTAACAAGCACCTCAGTCTAGTCCCAGCTTTTCAACATCAGCCAGGCAGTGTAGCAAAACATGCTATTTTCAGTAAACTTTACCCTGTGTAGAAATAATTTTTCTGAATACGTTACTTGGTCTTCATTTTATTAACTCACCTTGAAAACTGTTTTATGCTTGTATTTAAAAGTCTGCAGAGATAGTTTCTGCCTTATTCTCAGATCTTTTATATGCATATGGCCATGTATTTATAAGTTCACAATCAAATTTCTTAGCTTCTCTTTGCTAATCTTGAATCTGGAAAAGAAAGCAAGTCCTCACCATATGGGGCTTGGGTTCTCCCTGCAGATGGTGAAATGACTCTGCTTTCTGGTGGAGAGGTCAGCACCCCTCTGTGTCCTACTTTTGAGGAAAAAACACCAGAATATTTCTTGGGGGTGGAAGAAGGAAAAAACACACCACTATTTCTAAGTGCAGTCTTCAGACTTCATATGAATAATGTTTTCAGGACATTGTTCTCCTTATGTAACTTGTGGGACTGGGACTAATGTCTCTATTTGTTCTGTCCTTAAAATTTAGGTGTTGATTTCTTTGTGGGAGCTTTTTAGGAACTAACAGTTTTATCTGGAAAATGTAGATGTTATCCCCTTTTCTTCTTTATTCACTGGCTTGGAAATATCTGGTACCAGTACTCTGGTACCAGTACTACCTTTTTTGACTGACAGAAAACTTAGTGATTTTTTCTGAAAAATAGTTGAAATATGAGAAGTGAATAAAGAACAAAGGAATGAATGTTTAGTGAAGCTGGGATGTCCTCATACTCGGGTTAGCTAGGAATTAGCTTCTGCAGAATTATAAAATACTCATCTTGCCTTTTTGGGGGAACCCAAACAAGGTTCCAGACTGTTTCCAGTCTTAGGAAAATGGGAGAAGAATGTATTTAATATCAATAATCTATAGTTAAATTCCTTTTCTGCTGATAAAGTTCTGGATTTTACTCTTTCCGAATATGTGGTTCAATATTAAGCACTTTTGAACACTGACAAATGTTTATTTTTCTTCTTTTGATTGCAGAACTGCCCTCTGGTGAATCAGTAAGGGTACTGGTGTGTATATGCTAAACCCCAGCTCTCAATATCAGAGAAAAAGGGTTTGTTCATATGTTAAAAGTCCAGGTTTGTACCTCCTGTTACTTGGGAAGTAACCAAGTGAGGCAGTTGGACTTCTGCCTGTAATTATAATTTAAACTCAACAGCATCCTTAACCTTGAGGAAGATTTTGTCTGGTCTCCTGGAACAAGAGGTTACCAACTGACATGACCCTTAAAAATTATTTCTGTTTTGTGATATCTGGCAAACAAGTCAAATCAGACACAGCCTTCCCTGGATGCTCTGTTTGGGGAGACTGGCATCTTCCTTTTTTTAATTTGTGGATGAAAACTTTGCTACCCTGTGATTCCTTACAGCTGATCCCCATGAAGGAAACCCATGTAAACTTTTTAAGCACTTGTACTTTTTTTTTTTTTTTTTTTTTTTGATTCAAGGCTCCTGACACAGATAAAGCCTTTGCACAACTGGTCTCTGCAGATGTGCTGCTTCCTTGTCACAGACTTCATTCAATTGATTAGTAACTTTTGACAGCTTTGTGCCTTTTTAAGAATCAGAAGGGTTTTAATTGAATATTTTGACTTCTCAGATTCATTGTGTGCCATTTTAAAAATTAATTTTCTTTTTTAGATGATTGCACAATAAGCTTGCGATAGGGGACTTCTGGTTGTCCCTGTCAGACTTCGCTGTGGTAATGTCAAACTCTAAAGAAGTGGCAAATGATGGTTTTTTAAGTGAAAAATGTTTTGTCCTGCTGCAACAGAAGAAACCTGAAGAAATCATGTATGAATGCCATGGTCTTCCTGAAACAGAGCTCCATAGCAGCCAAAACACCTCACTGTAGTTCCATAGCTGTCTTTTTCACCCATTTCACAGAATCATAAAGTCATTGAGGTTGGAGAAGACCTCCAAGATGGAGGCCAGCCTTTGGCCGAGCACTGCCTTGTCAATGAGACCAGAGCAATGAGTGCCACGTCCAGCTGTTTCTTGAACATTTCCAGAGGTTGTGACTCCATCACCTCTCTGGGCAGCCTGTTCCAATGTTTACCCACCCTTTCAGTGAGAAAATACTTCCTGAGGTTCAACCTGAACCTCCCCTGGTGTAGCTATGAAATGGTGGGGCCATTTCCACCTCTCCTGTCGCTGTTGCCTGGGAGCAGAGCCTGACTCCCACCTGGCTGCATGCTCCTGTCAGGGAGTTGCAGAGACCAAGAAGATCCCCTCTGACCCTCCTTTCCTCCAGGCTGAGCCCCCCCTGCTCCCTCAGCTGCTCCTCACTGGACTGACTCTCTAGATCCTTTGCCAGCTCTGCTGTCCTTCTCTGGACAGACTTCATCCCCTCAATGTCTTTATCGAATTGAGGGGCCCAAAACTGGACACAGGACTTGAGGTGTGGCCTCACCAGTGTCCTGTATGGGGCAACAATCTCAGCTTTGTGTCTGTGATTTATCCTACTGGCACAAGCCCAGGGACAGAGGTGAATTAGGTGCGGACCTCATGGGGAGGAGCTGAGCCTTTTTGGCTTCTGCTTCGTGTAAGAAGTGGCCAATGCCAATTTGGTCCAATGTTTCTTTCTTTGGCACTTCCTGCATTGGTGGAGAAGACTACAAAAGAAGGCACCAGGTAGGAAGTGCACCCTGCTGATGCGTTTACATCACTACATCAGTCAGTCACAGCCTGCTTGGGATTGAATCCTGCCTTCAGCTGCACATCCTCCATCCTCTGGTGGACAGTCATGTGCCTTAGAAATGACCAAATCTTTTGATCATTGTGTGTGTAACAGGGAAGTGTTTAGGTTTTACCATGACTTTATCCTGTTCTGTATTCACAGGGAAGTTTTTTAGTGTGGCTCAGGGTAGGCAGAGCCTTCGGTTTTAGGTTTAGCTGCAGATAGAGTTTGGGTGTTTTAAAGGATCAGCATCAACTAACACCACTGGCATGTCCTCTGTTGTTATGTTTTGCACGCGTCAGCTATCGTGTATTATTGGGGTATGGAGAAATAGTTCTTAAACCCCATGACTGTGAGTTATATCCAGGAATAAATATTGGCAACAAAAGTTAAATGATGAAACCTCATGCAATGAACAGTAACTGGTTCAAGCTGGGCCGGATATAGATAGCTAAAGTTGAAGGGAAGAAAGTGTTTCGGTGACATTTTTCTCCTTGTTTAACTTTCTAGTTAAGAAATTCCATTTTTATCCCACCTTTTCTTAAACAAACAAACAAAAAAACCCAAAAGACCCAAGCAACTTTTGATTCACCATAAAAAAAAAAAAAAAAAAAAAAAATCTGGGATATGGGGTGAAAAAAAAAAATAGAAAAGCAACCTTCCCTATGCCTTTAAAATCTTTTTAACCTGGTAGCAACTGTGCCTTCACTTCCAGAACATCAGTTGAGAGAATTTCCTTAAGATTAATTCTAATGTGTCAGAAGCTGAAGTCAACAATGTTAAACCTGAATGATGAACTTCCAAGGGATGGGAAATTTACATCATAAGATTTTATTTGCTTAATTTCCTTTACGTAGCGTTTGAAAATCTAGATGGACAATTTAATTTTTTAAAAATCTAAGTCTTTTCAATTTACATATATATTGACTTAGTTCAACAAAGAAAAATTAAAAAAATACAAGTGAAAATATTGAGGTTTGATTTCTCCTTCCAGAGGAAATACTATTAGATCTTAAATGTACAAGGTACAATTATATCTATCTTGGATCTTTGTTCTTGTTTGAGTATGACTTACCAGGAAAAGAACTCCAGAGACCCCAAATACGTATTTTAAATGGCCTAGTCAAAGAGTTTTCCCATTTTCCTAAGGCTTAAACTGGGGAATCGGCTGCCATTTGCAAGCTAGCAACACAGTAAAAGCACATCATTGTACACAACATTTTATTTGGACAGCTGTATAAAAATGGCAACACACTGTGAAATCCATTAACAGCAAAACATGTTAAATTCAGCAAAATGCATCTCATGTGGAACACTGAATAAGAAATTATAGTCTGAGTCTTACTAGCTGGTTATCAGAGTTTGTCTTGAATGAAGAAAATTGAATTTTTGTCCATGTGTGTGCCTGTAATAACAGTGAATGTTGTACATTGGGTTTTGAAACCAGCGAGAACCTGTAAATTCTTGCCCCACAGATTCTTCTGCAAGGTTTTTGCAAATCTAAATACCCCTGAGGAGGCAAGAGGGGGGCGGTTTTCGCTCAGGCAAGTAGCTCTTACTGCATGTTGGGTCCCACCTGCACTCACTCACATTACTGGGTTCAGAAACATTTGTAGGGGTAAGTTCTAGGGATGTAAAGAGTATGAGCTCAAACTGGGAATAAAAGCATCCTTCCCCCTTGTCTCCCTGCTGTGCCAGCAGTCTTGTCAACCAAGAGCAGGTCCTTTGCCTCATGAGGGATTTTCATGGGTGGATTTTGCTGTGCTGCTGTAGTAAGATTTTTCATGGTTAATCAATAACATTTAAAAATTCAAAACCCCTCTCCAAAGTATTTTGCATTTCCATTGTTCATACTGTTTAACTAGGAGATGTTGCTCATCAAGATAGGATGCCATTAAGTATTCTGGTACAGAAAGAAAAAATGAGTTTACTCTTGCCTGGTAGAAAATGAAACAGCCATGTTAACTTTAGCTCTAATCATGAGATTAAAAGTCTAATGGGGAATTATATCATTTTCAGTCTTCAAAGCCAGCATCGGTGACCTTTGGAGAGTTTTAACTTTAACAGCCTAATGATTTCTCTTCTAGAGGATGGAAAAAACAGTCTTTTCCTTGACAAGGAAATGAAAAGTGGATGAAAAAGGCAAGCACAAGTAAATGTACACTGGAGCAGGCTAAAAGACTTTAAGTCATATTCAGTACCACTTATGAGAGATGGCTTCCAGGCTTTGTTATCCAGGCCACTGGCTGCTCTGAAGAGACAGATAAATGCAAAGCAAAGCCATGGGGCTGGGGGACAGCCCTGCTCCTTCACCCCACCAGCCCATGGCAGTGACAGCTCTGGTCGGTGGGGCTGAGTGTGCACACTCACTCCTCCTGAGCAGCTCTGCTGCCCTGTGAGGCTCGTTTCCTGCGCAAGAGCACTGGAATTTCTTGTTTCAGTTCCTGTTTGCCGCGTTTGTGAGCTCAGGCTGTTGCTCTTTTGCCAAGCTGGCAGCACATGGGGGGAACTTCCTGCGCAGGGGATGTAAAAGCGATTCTCTGATTCTTCCTTTGCAGCCATTGGGAGATAAAAGCCAGGACATCAGGGACTGCAAAGAGGGAGCCAAATTATATTTATAATATTAAAGTGAGTGCATTTGTGGTTTTGCCATTCTCCAGGGTTTTTCATAAGTAGAAAAACATGAATTAGCATTTTCCATTTCCATATATTGACTGGAAAAATAGCCTGCTCTCAATTAAGACCTATAGCTTTTGGGATGTATGCAACAATTTTATAAAATATTTACAGCAAAATTTGCATTTTACATGGTATTACAGTTTTTCTTGTGTTTAGTAGAAAGGACTTAGGTATAAGAGAGGAAATTCATCCAGCGTACAAAAAGGGAAATATATCTAAAATTAGATTGTTAGTATTCACAACAAGGAATGTCCAGTGCTGACTGTTACCTCCAGTAATTACTGAAGGTCACTTTTCCTCCCAGCTATTTGTTACAGGCACTGCAAGGACTGTGCTCCCTGTGCAGAACTATCACTATCCCTTTAAAACTGCCTTTGGAAGCGATTGGAGCTTTGTGCTAGACAGATAAGTAGAACATTTTTTACCAAATGTAAATGCGCACTGTAAAGAACATAGCTATTTCCTGGATAATTTGCAGTTGTATATTTTATGTTAATTTCACCGAAAATATTGCACCCCTGCCAGGTTTAGTAGAGGCTCACTGTGATATGAATAATTTCTAGCGAATCTTTTTTTTTTTCTTCATTTAAGATTTGGCACCTTTTTAAGATTTTAATAATAGCAACAAGGAGGAAGATTTAGAACAAGTGAAACATTAGAGCCAAAGAAATTCACATTGAGAGCTAATGTAAAATAGCAAGAATAATTACATGGAAAACAGTTTCCACAGATGTTTTTCCTTGTAATGTAATAACTATTTACTAAACTGTTTATTTTAGGCCCTTGGTTTACAATAAAATATTTATACATGCTCTGCTGTAATAAAAAAATATTGACAAAATACTATAGAGATTTTTAAAAGACAATTAGTATTTCCCTGTCTGGAAAGTGAGCACAAGAGAAGCAGCAGCAGCCCTTGCCATGCTTGCTGGGAGGAGATGCAGGGTTAGCAGCAGCATCCCTTGCAGTTTGTCTGTGCTCGAGTCTGTTAACAGGGAGACTCTGGACTTGTGGCAATCCAGAGGGTAACTTACTGACGAACAAGAAAGCCAACGATCTAAAGACAGTGGAAACATTCTTTTCCACTTCTTTGCAAGGAAGAAAAACTTTATTACATCCTGAGTTATTATACTATAAGGTTATATCTTGTCTAAGCAAAACATGCCTGTTTTAGGAGCAGGTTTAAAGTTCAGGATGCGAGAATCCTGAATAATAACAGTGTGGGACAGTGATGCCTCTGAAGCACTGCCTGTGGCTAAAAAAAAAAATAAGTAAAAAAAAGCTATTGCTTTATCCTGACTGAGCCACATCTGTCATACACCTCATTCATGAGTCTGTACACTGGTACACAGGGACTAATCACCTGTGCAGATATAGCAGTGCCTTAGGGTGCTGAAATGAGAAGTTCAGCAATACTGAAAGGTCTGCAGATTATACTTTTCACACATGATCTTAAAATGTCTAATTCTTCTGTTCCTGAATATATAGAAGAAACTTTATTTTGAAGTGTCTGCGGCCTTACCTTTTAAAATCTTGAACACAGGATAGTATCCTACAAGAAACTTCAGTTCCTCTGCCTGTCAGTTTTGTAATAAAAGGATTTATTTTTTTTCTTCAGAAGCTATTGTAAATCCTTTACTTAACTCCAGAGTGGTGGCATACAGTAACTTAAAAAGAGGCCTCCAGGACAAACGAGCAAATACCTTCAATTTCATGGATAAAGATCCCACTGTCTGTGTGTGCATTTGAGTACCACCAGCATGTTAGAGCAGCCTGAAGTCTGAGTAAAGACTGCATGGATAGATCCAAAAAGCCAGCATTTGGGAAGCAGGATGGTTTCAATATCTAGATATGAATCCATATTTAGCAGTTTAGGCTCTACTTTCAAGTAGACAATTCCCTTGAGTTTCCAGGCTAGCAAGTTGTGAGCTTTATCATTGTGGCAAAAACAGGATAGCTGCCTTGTGGTATGATTTGAAAAATGAATTTAAAATATATCTATGAACTTTCTTTCTTAGTGAAACTAGTAACACTCACCTGTTTAAAAATCAGTGGGGTGATTACGCAGATTTTTGTCATGCTGGGTTCTAACATGCGGAAAAAAAGAATAGGGCAGAGAAGAAAACAGCAAGCATAAGAACTAAAACTGAACAAAAGAGGGAGCTAAGAAATCTAAAATGTTCAGTTTAAAGGCAGAATTATCATAGTAACCAGATGCCTTTTGTTTTAAACAGACTTTTTTCCACGGTTGACTCTTACAAAGAGACCAGTGCACGTGAGAGGTTTGCGAGCCTTGTTACTGCTGTGCCAAGCAAAGCAATCACATCCCATTCCCATGGTTTGCCCTTGCAGAACCTCACCACAACAGCTTTTTGAGGGGTTTACCTGTGAAAGCCTACATAATTTAAAATCTAAACTACAATAAGAAAAATTGGTGGTGTAATATGTGCAGTATTTTCTGTAAGTTACACCAAAGTTGGGTTCTTGGCTTTTAGCCTTTCCTACCTTCCTGCCCCTGCACTGTTGACACATTGAGGTGCTGCCAAGTTATGCAGTTATTTCAGTGCAGCTCATTTTGAGTCATTGGTAGGCTCCAAAGCTAGCATTTAGGAAAACAAAGGAATTTGTGCTTGGAAGTCAGCATTGCTCTGTACATAAGAATTTCTTTATTTTTCAAGGACTATGTTGTTGTGCAAACTGATGATTTTGTTTTTAAGTTATATTCTCAGGGGCATGGACATCCAGGATAATCGAGGATGTACTTTTAATACTGATCCTGCAATGTTAGGTCTCTGGTGGAAAAATTGGCCCAACTGCAGGGCTTGAGCCTTGGATTAACCCCTGCTTGGAACAATTGTTGATTTCCTGGTGCTGGATGTATTTGTAAATTGATACATATTACCTGTGTGTAAATTAGTTCCAATGAAAGAAAATTAGCCAGTTCCCTTCCCACATGCATTTTAAAATGACACTTACTGTTTAGCACAGCAGAAGCCATTATCTCTGTTAGTCAATTTGAAAAATAAGTACATCTGCCAGGGTTCTGCCCTTCATTGTCTTAGCCCATCTCATCTTCTCTGGCCCTCCCTGCTTGCCCACCTCTGGCAGCAGGCTGGGACTCCTCTCCCTGGGAAAGCTTAGCTCACAGATCTCTCTCCAGCCCAAATTGGATGCCTTTTTAGCTGAAGTGGCAGTACAGCATAGGTACATAAAGCAGAAATGAAGGTCTGAGAGAAGAAGAAGACATCTTTTGGAATTTTGAATTGCCTTTTTTTGGCTGTGGAGAGGAGTTAAGGAAATACGTGCTTAAATTGCGCAATGTCATTGGTAGTTCTGCATGGAAAATATTTTCAGCGAGGTAGATAAAGGAGTAGAGCAAGAAAGCACATGTAGAGGAAAACTGTGGAAGGTTTGAAAATCCATGTGGTATGAGTTATGCAGACCCTTTCAAACAGTCTCCAAAAGCATTCACCTAGTATCCCTACCATGTCCCTGCATATAATGAAACAACTGGTGGAAAGCATTATTTTAATAAAGTATTGGCTGTTAGTGTCTCTCATACTGGATCAGGAAAAGAGTTCAGAGGACCAGATATTGCTGAAGAATCTGTCTCCAATATTCCCTTGGAACTGCGCTTCTAGGGCTTTTAAAGGTTTATGTATTTAACATTGCAAATCTTCATTTTGGATTTTCATTTGCTGCTTGGGATTTTTATTAATTTTGCAGTGTTCATTTAAGTTGATCCAGCCCTTTATATCATTTCCAGCTTGAAATATTAGTTCAGAGATAAGCTTTGTTATTAAATGCTTAATCTTGAACACTTGTCTTATTTGGTAAGAATTATCTCTGAGAAGTAGGCAAAGAGAAGTTGATTGCTGTGGTTTCAAAGCAGCTGTAACTGGAGTAGCCCAAGTACTAGTTTAAAAGGTTGGCATCCCTTCAGTTTGCCATCGCAGCAGCTGGACTTCATTAAGTGCTGGTGTTAATTACTGGGAGAGTGTTGGTTCAGTATGTGAGCAGCAACACTTGGGGTGACACACAAAGTAGGAAAAGGGTCACCTTGAAATAGAAGCTTTAAAAAACCCGAACAGGCAAGGCAGGCCTGCCATTAATTTTGTAACTGCATTTAGTTCAAAGTTTTTCAGTAAACAGGGAAATAAATGCTACTGTGCAGCAGTGAGAAATGGCTTAACTGTGTGTGCCACAGAGGAGGCAGGAACGGAGGCGAGTGCTGGGGAACTCACCCTGTAAGAAAGGAAGACGTTAATGTCGTATTTTCTGTGCATGTTGTGTGAAAGAGAGGGAAAATTCTCTGTATTCTCTAGAGTTTTCAAGCCATATGCAGTATAGTTTGAGGAGGAAATATTAATAATTTCTTATACTGTAAATAGTATTCTATGGAGAAAACCTGTTAAGGGTTTGTATCTAAGGAATGTTTAAGAGATGAATGTCATGGAGAAAAACATAAAACATATGATAGAATAAAACAAGTATTGCTTGGAAATGTGTCCTGAAGCTGATGACATTCAGACAAAGTGGGCCGAGTCCAACCATGGTGTAAGCAGCTGGTGGTGCACCCAGCCCAGTATCACACCATGTGCTTAAGCAATAGCAAATTTTATCTGTGTCTTTCACCTGGTAATTGTCTGGATGAGGTGACAGGTGCCCGGGCTGGAAAGGGTGCGTGTGAGGATGTTGGAGGAGAATTAGGTTATTACATTTCCTCCTTAATTCTTCATCAGGGCTGCTGCCTGTATTTTCTACAGAAAAATCAATGCATTCTGATTCTGTAATTTCCCATGGTGCCTCGCCGGGCGCGCAGCGTGCCATGGGAGGTGACATATCCGGTCATGGCAGCTTGAACTCTTTTTTCCAGTGAAAGAATTCATTGGAATTTCACAACCTTTGCATGCTTTTGTGAAAACACTCATTTGTGTTTGCGCCAACCTGCTAATGGCGGATGCCGGGGCTTGCGAATCCCACCTACATTCGGTGCTCGTTATGGCATGGAATGTGCCGTTAATAATGCATCTGTGAAACTCAGCTGCGAGGGAGCCAAGTAATTATCCCACCGTAGCGTTCCCTGCTTCAGTGTCATCACAACTGGGGCTTCATTAAAAGTCCTAACAGTAGAGATGTTGTGTGGTGCAGCCTGTATATATATTTTTTCATTTAAATTATCAGCAATGCCATGGCTCAGAGGTAATTTGACTTTTTGAAACCGTGGAGCCCCTGTGAATTTCCTTCCTCCTCTCCCTCTCGCTGCCGCACCAGCTGATCAGCCCCAGAAGAACAAAAGGTTTATCTGAAGCTATGAAGCATATATTCACCAGCTTCTGGCGTCTAGATAAAAAAAAAAAAAAAAAAAAAAATCAAAGTACTCCATTGAACATGTTAATACTGAGCAAAATGCACACAGCCAGACACTAAACCTTTACAGGGATTTAGGCATTTGAAAAGTGATACTCTGATCAGGTCTTGAGTTAGTTTCCTTAGCATAAAGTAAAGCAGAATCATAAAATAATATAGATTTTCAAATAAATGGAAAGCTTAACATTCCCCCCGCCCCATTTTTGTTTTATTTCTTTGTCTGGTTTCTGTCAGTCAGGCAGTAACAAAATCTTGGGCAAAGGTATGCTGTAATGGAAGTATTTTCCTTTTTTAATATCATATTATTCCAACAGAAAATACAGTATGCACCTCTGGCATAAAAATAAATGGGCATAAAGAACAAAAGCATCTGTGGCTCCTTACAGGTCTCTGAGGAAGTTTGGGATGCTTCTAAAAATTATTAATCTGGTATCTCATTCCTCCTTGCTGTTGGGTGCTTTTTTTTTTTACTGCCATTGGCTTTCTGTTTTACCGTCCTGCTCTTGTGGAGGTTGGGGTGTAATGGGTGCCCTGCCAGCTGCAAGCAGGACACTGCTATTGTCACAGTGGTTGCAGGGTTTGTCTGGGCTTCTCCTCACCAGCCTGATGTTACTGGTGCCTTCTCCAGCTTGTGGGCAGCACAGGGCCTCAGGGAAATATTGGGAGCATTTCAGGGAAGGGGAGGAGCTCCCCTTGCACTCACGAGAGGCAGAGTGCCCCTCTAGCCATCCTCTGGGATTTTGTGTGGATCTGTAAGTCTGTGGTGGAGGTATTGCTCAGTAGCAGCAGGGACTTTTCACCAAAGCCTGTCCAGAGGGACTCCTCGCCTGGCTGGTTGTTGTCCTCCTGTGAGCCCGTGCTGTGCTGCATTGCTTTTTTGGTACAGGAGGTCTGTAATGATGGCTGAGCTGTGTGCTACTCTCTAAGGATC